>NC_134356.1:21121137-21246137 GCF_048569485.1 Anomaloglossus baeobatrachus | reverse complement strand
AGTGCCCTATTGGGTCCTCTATTTCTCAGTGGGGCTTGTAGAGTTGCGTAGATCAAAGGGTGAGCCCGTAGAGTCATAAGTTCTTGTTTCTTTAACCTAAGCATCACCCGAGGCCCTCACTTACATCCTCGAGAATCTTCCTGCCAGTCTCCTATCACCACCTGAAATCCACCTGATCTTTACCATTATCCGAGCTCCCACCCTAGCATAGCTCCTGCCATATCTTTTATTTCTTGACCATTTGACTCCTTCCATTTGCTTTTGTCCCCCCTTTCAGTAACAGACCCCCTATCTTCCAATTGCGGCCACTTGCCCCTTCCACCTTTTACCCCCCTACTGTAATGCAGTAACTACCGGGGTTCCACCAGGTACACAGGAACTCCTGGCGAGCGCCGCAACACACAGGGTACACGTTACAATGCTGGGCTCTTCACTTCCTAAACTCACCTGAGGCTAATCCCTGCGCTCCCTAAAATCCCTATAAGGGTTCTTTCACCGTGTTGCTGATCACATGCCTATCCCTGGACTCGGCCCTGTATAGTGCGCAGGGCAGCAGGAACGCTAGTCCCGCTCTAGGTTAAACACACAGAGAGGATTGTGAGGTAAATCCTGGGATATGAAGAGGAATTATGACTAGAAGTCATAATTGCTCTCATCACTCCCTGGCAGTGCCCCCCTCCCTTCTTGTGCTCAAATGTCCAGCATCTGTGAAGGTGTCACATCCCACTTACACCTCCAACAGCCATCTCCTCTGATATGGAGATGAGATGATGTGAGGACAATGGACCCAGGATGACTCCCTGCCGTCACCCTGTAACCAGAGTTGTATCTCATTAGCAAGGCTTGGAAGTAGCCAGACAGAACGACTCCAGTAAAAAATGGTTCATATCTCGCAAGCCATATCTCCGATAAATATGGCAACCATAAAAATGGTGTTTGCGCAGGCGGACGATGCTGGCACACCTTTTTTATGGAAGGGGGAGCTTGGGAAATACCCCAGGCGTGATATCAGCCATATGGGAACTCGTAGACAGGTCATGAGTCCCCTCGTTCTGTAGCTAAATTCATAACTGTCACAATGAGAGCATTGGCGTCCGCCTACGACGCTCCCAGGCAAAGTTATGGCCCATATCCCATGTTGTGAATTTGTCCATAACTCCAGCCAGGGGTGGAGCAGTGCTCCCTGTGAGGTCACTAAGGTAGGAGGGGACCTGGATTTGCCCAGGTTGATAACCCTACTTCGGCCATTTTCCAGTGTTCTTCTGCTCGGGGGCCTGGTTGGGAAAGACCTGTGAGAGAGTTCCTGGAAACCTGGTCTACAGCGCCCCCCTGTGGCCAGACGCAACAAGGTAACTGCTGGAACTGTGTATGCCTGTTTGTAACCCATGCTTTATCTGTAACTGTACTCTGACATAACTGTATATTCTGTAGATTCCCTATTGTATATATTGTAGTTTCTAGTGTGCTTTAGGCGATTAAATTATATAATTAATCCTGGGCTGTTCTGTTATCTCGATCTTGAATCCCACGTCTGTGTGTTCGGCTAATAGTTACCGTGAAGCGGTTGGTGGCAGCGAGTTGTGCCAAGGATTATTGTGGGGAGGCCAGTGAGATTCGGGAAGATATTATATATTCCGCCCGCGGAGGTCGGGGGAATATATACCCTACTCTCACCGGGGACCCTTCAATAATCGGCATAAGTAGTATAGCGGCCTCCTTGCTTATTGTCGGGCAATTCCATAATTGGCCTGACTATAAGAGGGGCGCTAGAGAGCGCGTCACGTGCTCTGTCTGTCGGTCGGGAGGTATAAAGGAGGGGTGACCCCCACTTGTTACCCCCCGATTGTGACGTACTGGTAGCCAGCGCGGGGGATTTCTGAGTGACCCCCCCGGTGGTTTGTGACATATTGGTGGCATAGCGGTGGGATCGAGATAATAGTGTGTGTGAGTGTGAGACCCATACTCCCAGACACTAAAGACTGCCTGCAGCAGCTGTGGCTGCTGGGGTCTTCAGACTAGCTCAACACTAGAGTGTCAGAGTGCAGATACTGTAAGGTGTGTGGAGGCATCAGGTGTCAGTTCTGTGTCAGTGACCAAAAGTCTGCAAGAATGGCTGAGAGCACCAGGAGCAAAGCCAAAGGAATGGCCGATGCTAAGGCCAGAGACGATGAGGAGGTTGTCCACGAGTCCTCCAGGAGCTCGACGCCAGAAAACAGCTCTGCAGAGGACATTGCACAACCGGGCACTGCTGGACAAGATGAGGAGCAGCTCGCCCAAGGGTCCTCAACGAGCCAGGTGCCAGCCCTCCGCTCTGCAATGAACAGTGAATCACCAGGCTCCGCAGCGGGCCGCAGATCACCACGTGCCATTCCACCGAGCCTGGGAGGCTCGGATAGCCTTCTTCAAATGGCTATGGCCCTACGCCAGGCTGGAGACCGGGAGGGCTACAAGGAACTCATGGCCGAGCGTGAGCGGCAAGCAGCGCGTGAAGAGCGCCAGGCAGAGCGTAACTACCAGCTGCAGCTAGCTCAGCTCCGGCCCTCATCAGCCACCCGTGACCTTCCAGACACCAAACTTCCAAAGGTCCGTGTTGAGGACTTCCCAGTGCTGGAGAAGGATGGAGACTTGGACTCTTTCTTGACTGCTTTTGAACGGACTTGCTTGCAGCACCATCTGGACAAGGACCAGTGGGCCAAATACCTGACCCCCCGTTTAAGGGGTAAGGCCCTGGATATCCTTGGGGACTTGCCTGCTGAGGCAGATCAGGGCTACGACACCATCAAGCGGGCCCTGATCCAACAGTACAACCTCACTCCAGAGTCCTACCGCAAGAAGTTCCGGACCCTGCAGAAGGGACCAAAGGACTCCTGGGCTGACCACCGGCGGGCACTTGCCCGAGCTGCCGACCACTGGACCCAAGGCCTGCAGCTTTCCACCGGACCAGAGATCCTGGACTTGGTCATCACGGAGCAACTCTTGTGGAACTGCCCTGAGGATCTCCGCCAGTTCATCCGAGACCAGAAGCCAAAGGGGTCCACGGCTACAGCTGCCCTGGCCGATGACTACACCAACAATCGGGCTCCTGAAGCCAGGAGAGCAGCCACCAGCAGCACCTGGAGAGGGGGTAAGATGAATTCTGCGACTGCCCCACCTGCCCCTAGACTGCAGGGGGTGTCCCCCTCAACTCCCCTCTCCAGGCCCGTGGCAGAGCCAAGACGGTGCCACCAGTGCAACCTACCTGGACACTTCAAGGCCATGTGCCCTCAGCGTCCCAAGGCCCCGGCTCCGTCCCCGTCCCAAGGGCCGCCCAAGGTGTATTGTGTGGGTGGGGGTGGTGGTAGGTCCCTGGACAGCTTCCAACCTGTCACCGTCGGCCGGTCTGTGACCATAGGACTGCGAGACAGCGCCTCGGAGGTGACTCTGGTGCGGCCTGAGATGGTGTCCCCCCAAGACTTGATCCCTGGAAAAACCCTCGCTGTCTCCGGGATTGGAGGCACTGACCCGGCGCTGCCTGTTGCTGACATTTATGTGGACTGGGGCGCAGGGCGAGGGGTGAGGGAGGTGGGGGTAACTGATCGGATCCCTGCAAACGTGCTACTTGGGACAGATTTGGGGCAGATAACCTCCCAGTTTGGGCCCCAACCAAGGGCTGAACCTTCAGCCAGTACTGACATGCCTCCGGACAATGTTAATGTGTTATCTATGAATGATGTAAGGGAGGAGGGAGTGAACTCTGATATTTCTGCTTGCATAGACACACACACAGCTGCAGCTGTGACAGGGGAGGGGGTCAGAGAAAGGTGTGACAATGCCTCTACAAGTAATCAGCCTGTGAGCTGGGATCTGTTGCCCTCTGAAGGGATAAGCAGAGAGCAGGGTGCTGCAGGGGGAGGACCAGTGTGTGGGGTGGGGGCTACCACAGCAAATGTGGGGTCCCCAGAGATTTCACAGCGGGGTTCTGTTGCTGCAGGAGGGGAACAGGCAGGTGAGATTGGGGCCGGTCCAGGAGCGGAAGTGCTCCCAGGTAAGATCTCGGTGCAGGGTTCCCCCACAACCGGGGTGTCAGGAAGCCAGGTAGGTCTGCCTGAACCGGCGACTTGGTCAGGAACGGAGGAGGAGCAGGCACGACCCACGGTCGCAGCGGCTGTGGCCGCTGTCACCCGCAGTGGGAGTGCTGGAAGCCAAGGGGCCTCCCGGAGGTCCGATAGCTCTTCCCCTTCTGACCAAGTGGCAGCCGAGTCAGGTGGAGGCCAGGACACAGGTCCCGGGGTACTGACCGAAGATGTGACAGTCTCGTCGATTCTGGCCACATCTGGTCAGGGGTTTCAGGCAGCGTTAGAAGCTGACGACAGCCTGAAAGCTCTAAAGGAGCAGGCGGCACAGCCTCCCTCGGACTCGGACCCGGAGCGAGTGGTCTGGGACCAAGGACGGCTGTACCGGGCCACGGTCCAGCAGGGTTCACCGGAGGCGTGGCCCAGGGACCGACAGTTGGTGGTACCCTATCCGTTCCGGACGGAGTTGTTGCGGATCGCACATGAGATTCCGATGGCCGGACACCTAGGGATCGCTAAGACCAAGGCCAGGTTAAACCAGCATTTCTACTGGCCAAAAATGGGGGCCGATGTGGCTGCCTACTGCCGTTCGTGTGAAACCTGTCAGAGAGTGGGGAAGGCGGGGCCACACCCCAAAGCCCCACTAGTATCTCTGCCAATCATCGATGAGCCTTTCAGGAGGGTGGCTGTGGATCTGGTCGGCCCGCTGGCCATCCCCAGCAGCTCCGGGAAACGCTTCATACTGACGGTAGTTGACTATGCCACCCGGTACCCAGAAGCAGTGGCCTTGTCGTCCATTCGGGCTGACAAGGTGGCCACCGCATTGCTGGAGATTTTCTCCCGAGTGGGTTTTCCCCAGGAAATGCTCACCGACCGGGGGACCCAATTCATGTCCCAGCTGATGGAGACCCTCTGTAAGCAAGTCCAGGTGCGACATCTGGTGGCCAGCCCGTACCATCCACAGACTAATGGCCTGTGCGAGCGGTTCAATGGCACCTTAAAGCAGATGCTTAAGATGTTGGTCGACTCCCATGGGCGTGACTGGGAGCGGTATCTCCCACACCTGTTATTTGCTTACCGGGAGGTTCCACAGGCCTCAACAGGATTCTCACCGTTTGAGCTCCTGTACGGGCGACGTGTGCGGGGCCCCCTGGCTCTGGTGAAAGAGGCTTGGGAAGGGGATTTGGCCACCCCTGGAGTGTCGGTTATCGAGTATGTCATGCGCTTCCGGGACAAAATGCAGGCCTTGACGCAACTGGTACACGACAATATGGCTCAAGCCCAGGCCGATCAGAAGCGTTGGTACGACCAGAACGCTTGTGAGAGGACCTACCAAGTGGGTCAAGAGGTGTGGGTACTGGTCCCCGTACCACAGGACAAGCTTCAGGCAGCCTGGGAAGGCCCATACCTCGTGTACCAGCAGCTCAACCCTGTGACGTACCTGGTCACCCTGGACCCTGCCCGTGGAAGGCGGAAGCCCTTCCATGTGAACATGATGAAGGCACATCATGAGCGGGAGGCATGTGCACTCCCTGTGTGCAACCTGCCCGAGGAGGGAGAAGCGGAAACCCTCTTGGATATGCTAGCCCAGGTTAGGGCAGGCGGATCCATTGAGGATGTGGAGGTTGGCCACCAGCTCTTGGAGGACCAACGGTCCCAGCTGTGGGCCACCCTACACCCCTTCCGGGGGTTGTTTACCAACCAGCCCGGAAGGACTGACTTGGCTGTCCATCACGTGGACACTGGGGATCATCCCCCGATCCGGCGTTCAGCATATCGGGTCTCCCTGGAGGTGCAGCAACACATGCGCCAGGAGATTGACGAGATGCTGAACCTGGGGGTGATCCAGGCATCCAACAGCGCTTGGGCCTCGCCTGTAGTCCTCGTCCCTAAGAAGGACCGAACCACTCGGTTCTGCGTGGACTACAGGGGGCTCAATGCTGTCACTGTCGCCGATGCGTACCCAATGCCACGCATCGATGACCTGCTCGATCAGTTGGCCGGGGCTCAGTACCTGACCATCATGGATCTGAGCCGGGGATATTGGCAGATCCCCCTGACTCGCAAGGCCAGGGAACGCTCTGCCTTTATTACCCCATTTGGACTGTACGAGTCCACGGTGATGCCATTCGGGATGAGGAATGCCCCTGCCACTTTCCAGCGGATGGTCAACACCCTGCTCAAGGGACTTGAAGGGTACGCGGCCGCGTACCTGGATGGCATTGCCGTCTTCAGTCCCACCTGGGAGGACCACCTAGAGCATCTAGCACAGGTGCTCAGGCGGATCCACCGGGCAGGTTTGACCATCAAGCCGGGAAAGTGTCAGCTGGCCATGAGCGAGGTCCAGTACCTCGGTCACCGGGTAGGTGGGGGAACGCTGAAGCCCGAGCCTGAGAAAGTGGAGGCCATCGCATCCTGGCCCACCCCCAGGACCAAGAAGCAGGTGATGTCCTTCTTGGGGACCGCTGGGTACTATAGGAGGTTTGTTCCACGCTATAGTAGCCTGGCCAAGCCCTTGACGGACCTCACCAAGAAGAAGCTGCCCTCTGCAGTCGATTGGACAATGGACTGCGAGACAGCCTTCCGGGCCCTAAAGGACGCCCTGTCCAGCCCGCCCGTGCTACAGGCAGCCGACTTCACGCGGCCGTTTGTAGTACAGACCGACGCCAGTGACTTCGGCCTCGGTGCGGTGCTCAGCCAGGTGGACTCTGCGAGCCAAGAGCACCCAGTCTTGTACCTGAGCAGGAAGCTGTTACCAAGGGAAGTGGCCTATTCTACAATGGAGAAGGAGTGCCTGGCCATAGTGTGGGCCCTGCAGCGTCTGCAACCCTATCTATACGGGCGCCACTTCATCGTGGAGACGGACCACAATCCCCTCAGCTGGTTGCACACCGTCTCTGGGACGAATGGGCGATTGTTGCGATGGAGCCTTGCGCTCCAGCAATACGACTTCACCATTCGCCACAAAAGGGGCCGTGACCACGGTAACGCAGACGGGCTGTCCCGACAAGGAGAGGTCGCGGACGGGCGCACGGGGGAACACCGGAGGGTGCTGCCCCCTAGCGCCCTCAAAAGGGGGGAGGTGTGAGGTAAATCCTGGGATATGAAGAGGAATTATGACTAGAAGTCATAATTGCTCTCATCACTCCCTGGCAGTGCCCCCCTCCCTTCTTGTGCTCAAATGTCCAGCATCTGTGAAGGTGTCACATCCCACTTACACCTCCAACAGCCATCTCCTCTGATATGGAGATGAGATGATGTGAGGACAATGGACCCAGGATGACTCCCTGCCGTCACCCTGTAACCAGAGTTGTATCTCATTAGCAAGGCTTGGAAGTAGCCAGACAGAACGACTCCAGTAAAAAATGGTTCATATCTCGCAAGCCATATCTCCGATAAATATGGCAACCATAAAAATGGTGTTTGCGCAGGCGGACGATGCTGGCACACCTTTTTTATGGAAGGGGGAGCTTGGGAAATACCCCAGGCGTGATATCAGCCATATGGGAACTCGTAGACAGGTCATGAGTCCCCTCGTTCTGTAGCTAAATTCATAACTGTCACAATGAGAGCATTGGCGTCCGCCTACGACGCTCCCAGGCAAAGTTATGGCCCATATCCCATGTTGTGAATTTGTCCATAACTCCAGCCAGGGGTGGAGCAGTGCTCCCTGTGAGGTCACTAAGGTAGGAGGGGACCTGGATTTGCCCAGGTTGATAACCCTACTTCGGCCATTTTCCAGTGTTCTTCTGCTCGGGGGCCTGGTTGGGAAAGACCTGTGAGAGAGTTCCTGGAAACCTGGTCTACAGCGCCCCCCTGTGGCCAGACGCAACAAGGTAACTGCTGGAACTGTGTATGCCTGTTTGTAACCCATGCTTTGATTGTAACTGTACTCTGACATAACTGTATATTCTGTAGATTCCCTATTGTATATATTGTAGTTTCTAGTGTGCTTTAGGCGATTAAATTATATAATTAATCCTGGGCTGTTCTGTTATCTCGATCTTGAATCCCACGTCTGTGTGTTCGGCTAATAGTTACCGTGAAGCGGTTGGTGGCAGCGAGTTGTGCCAAGGATTATTGTGGGGAGGCCAGTGAGATTCGGGAAGATATTATATATTCCGCCCGCGGAGGTCGGGGGAATATATACCCTACTCTCACCGGGGACCCTTCAATAATCGGCATAAGTAGTATAGCGGCCTCCTTGCTTATTGTCGGGCAATTCCATAATTGGCCTGACTATAAGAGGGGCGCTAGAGAGCGCGTCACGTGCTCTGTCTGTCGGTCGGGAGGTATAAAGGAGGGGTGACCCCCACTTGTTACCCCCCGATTGTGACGTACTGGTAGCCAGCGCGGGGGATTTCTGAGTGACCCCCCCGGTGGTTTGTGACACCTGCGCTCCCTAAAATCCCTATAAGGGTTCTTTCACCGTGTTGCTGATCACATGCCTATCCCTGGACTCGGCCCTGTATAGTGCGCAGGGCAGCAGGAACGCTAGTCCCGCTCTAGGTTAAACACACAGAGAGGATAAGACAGACAGGGGTAAAATAAACAGTAGTCATACAAAGCACTCCAAACAACAAGAGGTAATAATTAGGAATGGACCAGAGGGGAGAAACCAAAGAGGACTAAAGAAGGGAAAACAAGTCAACTTTTTTACAGCAAATGTCCTCTGAATGCCTGCCTGGTCCTCAGCTCACAGGTTCCCTCTGGAGGCAAACAAAGTAGAAACTATCACCAGCAATAATCTGAGCTAGGAGGGAAGTCTTTATAGAAGAGCTAATTAGCAATAGAGATCAGCTAGCTCACACTCAGAGTTTCCGGAGACCAGAGGATCTACTTAACCCTAGCAGCCTTGGATAGAAGAGACTTTGCACAGCCAGCAGTATTAACCTGAGCAAGTGTGTATGAAACCCTGCACTGTGATCACATGACACCAGAAATAGGAAGGACCACTTTCTGTGGTGGTACCCTCATGACCCCTGCAGAGCCTGTACCACTTTCTTTTACCTTTAAAACCTATGCTACCTTTATATCCAGCCCTGGTTTGCCAGAAATTACTTATGGTGGCCCTTTGGCTAAAAGGCCTTTGGGCATCCTCCAGCACCAGGTACTGGTTGGAAATTCTATCTCTCCACCACTTATAGGCATCTCTATAGAAATCTTAAACTGGTAGGGCACAAGTGGGACCGTGGCCCTGCAAAGTTGGAAATATGCCCAAAGTATTCTTTCCCCACCATTGTGCCCTCTTGTCCTTTGTGTTAGTCTTTCCCCACCATTGTGTCCTCTTGGCCTTTGTGTTAGCCTTTCCCCATCACTGTGCCCTCGTGTCCTTTGGATCAGCCTTTCTCCACCATTGTGCCCTTTTGGCCTTTATGTCCGCCTTTCCCAACCATTGTGCCCTCTTGGCTTTTCCCCACCATTGTGCCTTCTTGGCCTTTGCATCAGCCTTTCCCAACAATTGTACCCTCTTGGCCTTTGCGTCAGCCTTTCCCCACCATTGTGTCCTCTTGGCCTTTCCCGACCATTCTACCCTCGAGACCTTTGCATCAGCCTTTCCACACCATTGTGCCCTCTTGGCTTTTCCCCACTATTGTGCCCTTTTGGCCTTTGCGTCAGCCTTTCCCCACCATTGTATCCTCTTGGCCTTTGTGTCAGCCTTTCCCCACCATTGTGCCCTCTTGGCCTTTGCCCACCATTGTGCCCTCTTAGCGTTTCCCCACCATTGTACCTTCTTGGCCTTTGCGTCAGCCTTTCCCCACCATTGTGCCCTCTTGGCCTTTCCCCACCATTGTGCCCTCGAGGCCTTTGCATCAGCCTTTCCACACCATTCTGCCCTCTTGTCTTTTCCCCCACCATTGTGCCCTTTTGGCCTTTGCGTCAGCCTATCCCCACCATTGTATCCTCATGGCCTTTGTGTCAGCCTTTCCCCACCATTGTACCTTCTTTGGCTTTGCGTCAGCCTTTCCCCACCATTGTACCTTCTTGGCCTTTGCGTCAGCCTTTCCCCACCATTGTGCCCTCTTGGCCTTTCCCCACCATTGTGCCCTCCTATCCTTTGCGTCAGCCTTTCTCCACCATTGTTCCATCTTGGCTTTTGTGTCAGTCCTTCCCCACCTCATAAACGTGCCATAGGCCTCTGGCCATGGTCGGTCATTCAGATATCGAATCCTCCAGTTGTGGGTTTCAGAGGTATCTCGGCTTTGCCCTTTGGGTCTCCTACTTATGACTCCGACTCGAAAGGGTTGATTTAAAGAGCACTTAACACCGGAGTCCCTGACTCTCTATATATAACTCATCATATCCGGCTGGATGATAAAGAATGGCTTTACTATTATTTTCTCGCCCCCAACCGCTCTGCACTGTATCCGGGCCCATTATGAGTAAATTATAGTAATAGCATTGGGTAATGGAGCAAGCCTCGTATGTCCAAATTACACATTGCGTCTGGTATATTGGAAAATAACTTAACCCTTGTTGGAGTGAGGACGAAAGGGAAAAACAACCCAATTATTATTAGTTTTTTTACGGTGTGGATAGATGTGAGGGCTGTCGGAGCGCCGGCGCGTTATAATCCGACACTGTGACTTGTAAAAGTTTTTGAAGCCTTTGGACGGTCCATCTGTCATGGCCTCTTTGGAGCGAGCGCTGGGTTATGTTGGACAAGGCGTGACAGCTTGTCTGTGTCACAACTGGGACTTCTATCAAGTTAGCGAGAGCTCCGGTGCATGTGCCGCCATCTGCTCGCTGGATGTGGTCGGGGAATGGTGGCCTTTACTTCTTGACATTATTATTAGTCATTAAAACTGTGCTTACATGGGAGGACGTAACGGCAGGACCTGAGGGCGCACACAGGGGTCTCGGCTCTTCACTGCTTCCTGCGGGGGCAGCTGAGTGAATAATATCGACAACAATATTGCCGTATTGTAATATTGCATTGGAGCTGTCGTGTGACCCATCAAGACCTGGACACCACACGACCTCTGCAGCAGATCCTGTGAGGTCCTCGGTGCGGCCTCCATGGATTGGACTCCTATCTGTGTCATTAAATCACCGGTGGCCGCCTCCCCTTCTATAAGACAAACCACAGCCACCAGTAATTTAACTGTGCAGCCCTAAACTGTTCCTATGTGACCGGCCTTGGGGGCAACTGCCCCCTTGCCCTCAGCCCTCCCCTGATCTGGGGATATCTAGATGAGTCACCACCTTTATCTTTTTCGTCATATTCCTTATTCGCGACCGACCATTATCTTGGTGCAAGAGGCGCTGCCATTAGGGAATCCCGCTACCAAAATGTGGCGACATCCAGCTGATCCCCGACCCAAGGTTTCCCAGCAGAACATTAGCCTTCTTGT
Organism: Anomaloglossus baeobatrachus; assembly: GCF_048569485.1. NCBI lineage: Eukaryota > Metazoa > Chordata > Amphibia > Anura > Aromobatidae > Anomaloglossus > Anomaloglossus baeobatrachus. Next base: position 21,234,730 of record NC_134356.1, on the reverse strand, counting down.
CTTCTTCACTTTGTGCATCCTTGTTCCATCTCTTCTCTCACCATCATTGACAATTGCTCCTGTTTTTTTTGTCTAGTTTTGTGTATTTTGGACTTTTTTTCCACTCAATTAATTATTCTATTTTCGCCTTTTTGGAAATCTATTTTACATGCGCGCGCTAATTTTTTTTTACACTTTGTGGGCAGAGTTTGCTGATCCCAGATGTTTTTTTCCTGATTTATCAATTAAAATAATTGCTAAACTTGGCACAATTCCACTCCAGCTCTCCCCTTCCCCCTGTGCTTTTTTGAGTATGCTAGTAATTTGGCACAATTACACACAATTTTGCAAACATGTGACTTTTGGCACCAAAAGGTCACAAGAAAACACTTCAAAACCACTTATGACTTTGCACCAATTTTTTGAATTGTGCAAATGTGCGCCATTTTTTCCGCCAAACATTCGCAAAGAACAGTTTATGAATTGGGTGCGCTATATTGAAAAATGTGATTCCAAAAATGGCAACTGATACCACAAGACAAAAGAAAGGAATTGGCTTAATTCCCCCCCCAATTGATAAATCGGGGCCACAAACTTCTTGTGGCACAGGGGATATCATTAAAGGGCTTGTCCGGGATATTAACATTGATGGCCTATTCTTAAAGGGTGCTTTACACGCTGCGATCTCGCTAGCAAGATCGCTAGCGTGCGTACCCGCCCCCATCGTTTGTGCGTCACGGACAAATCGCTGCACGTGGCACACAAAATCGCTCGGACCCGTCACACATACTTACTTGCCTAGCGACGTCGCTGTGACCGGCGAACCGCCTCCTTTCTAAGGGGGCGGTTCGTTCAGCGTCACAGCAGCGTCACTAAGCGGCCACCCAATCGAAGCGGAGGGGCGGAGATGAGCGGGACGAACATCCCGCCCACCTCCTTCCTTCCGCATTGCCGGTGGACGCAGGTAGAGTGAGGTTCCTCGTTCCTGCGGTGTCACTCATAGCGATGTGTGATGCCGCAGGAACGACGAACAACATCGTACCTGCAGCAGCAACGATTTTTGGGAATAGGGGAGCAAGTCAACGATTAACAATTTTGCGACCATTTTCGATCGCACGTAGGTGTCACACGCAACGACATCGCTAAAGCAGCCGGATGTGCGTCACAAATTCCGTGACCCCAACGAGATCGCTTTAGCGATGTCGCTGCATGTAAAGCGGCCTTTAGGAAAGGTCAGCAATGTCTGATCGGTGGGAACGTGACACCCGATACCTCCGCCTATACAAATGCTTGGGCACATCTGATGTGGAGTCGGTATTCCGGCACCGTTCATCCACTTGTAGCTGGACAGAGGCAAATGAATCATCCACACTATGCAGGCGACATCGCAGATCCATGCCATACGACCTCTGTACAGTATCCTATGCATTCCCATGAAACTTTCTTTTTTGGTGTTTGTGCATTTTTGTGAATCTTCCCCATTGATTTTGCTGCAGGATTAATGGAGAATCATCCTCTAATTAGAGGGCTGATATCAATGACCCTCTCTGGAGCGCGGCGTTATTATGTAATCATCGGCGCTCTGATTTTTAACAGCTTAATCAGCGATTGGGTTAATCCACAGACGAAAGAATTGAGAACCCAGAACTGGCTAACTCTTTAACGTCTGGATAAGCCCTGGTCGTCGGTACTATTACAGGCCCCTTCCGATAGAGCCTTTGCGGAAAGATAGGCATTCCATATGGAGACCAGCTGAATATGGTGTCTTACCGGCAAAGTTACATGGGAAAAAATATGAAGATGGCCTTTGTCCCAGAAGAAAAGAACACCTTTAGGAGGTAACTATGCTGTAATTAAATGTCTGACCCATTAATGAGCCGAACATTGGCTTGCGAGGTAGCTGCTGTCGATAGGTGACACTATGGGCCGAGCATTGGCTTACGGGGTAGCTGCCGCCGATAGGGGACACTACTGAGATAGAAGTCCTTCCTTTTGGGAAAGAACCACCCTGGACATTGAGAGTCAAGATCAGCTTGAATTCTTCCCAGATAATCATAGGTAAGATGCCTTCACTGCAAGAATCAAAATGGTGCCGATGCCTTCCGGATCTCCGCATTGTAGTCCATGTAGTTTGTTGTTGCTCCTCCTACATGACTTGGTTGGTTGTGGACAAACCGGGAGTTGGATTGGCCCAAAAGGATGCCAGTGAATCCTCTTGTGGCCTAGGATCTGACACAATAGGGATGCCCGGGGTCCAGAAGAAGACGACCCTATTTTGGGTGTCTGTGGGGTCAAATCTTTTATCAAAGGGGTTTACGAGATGATTAGCCAAAACTCATTAGATCTTATTGACAATCAATCCTCTATGTACAGCTATGGCACTAAATGTGTGATATACTTAATTGGACCCAATAGTGATGCTCCAATTTCCAGAAGAATATAACCCTCTTTAGGGTGTCTGTGTGGTCCAATCTTTTACCAAAGCGGTTTACGAGATGGTTAACCAAAACTCATTAGATCATTTTGATGATCAGTACAGTTTTCCACTAATACCGTAGGATAACCCCTTCTGATTCCACACGTTTCCCCCAGGTAAAATGATAAAGCCTATACTCACCTCCCGTACCGGTGCCCTTCCAGTGGTGTCCAGGGTCATGGTGCCGAGGCTCACATGGGGTTATGATGTCACGCGAGCCTTACATCCAATCAGCGCTGACTTCCTCCTCCCTGCCTTTGGACCAAATGAGCAACCAACAGAAATTGAGCCATACAGGAATGGTTAAGACAAGTGACCACTGATGTCTAAAACAACTCCTATAAATGACCCAACCCTTTAAGAAAAAGTGTCAGTTAAAATTACAACTTGTCCCGCAAAAAAAATGGAAGGATAAACAAAAAATATGGCTCTTTGAAGAAGAAGAGGAAAAAACGATAAAGCAAAAATGTTGGTACGTTTCCTGCAGTGGGTGGGGCTAATGTCTGAAGGAGAGAATGATTGGTCAGCTTGGATTTCTACATGCCCATATAAAGGAATATAAGCCATCCCCTGAGGAGTCTGTCAGTGGCTTACTCCTCTCTCCTCATATGTATGTAAAAATGAACAATTCCTTTAAGAAATGAAAACTGTAATAAGATGGAGTGTGACAAACATTTGCTTTTGTGGGTAAATAAATGTCAAGAAGACAAAAGTTTCTATTCCCTACAGTGTAGAAACTATATGGGAAAGGTTAAGACAAGTGACCTCAGATGTCTAAAACGACTACTATAAATGATCTACCCCTGTAAGAAAAAGGTGTCAGTTAAAATTACAACTTGTCCTGCAAAAAAAAAAAAAGGAAGGATAACATATTTTTATATGGCTCTTTAACATTAGAACTACTGAGGTAGTCATTTTGACTACTTTGCACCATATATTTCTATATAGGTGTCACGAGTCTAGTAGTTCTAGTGTTAAAGAATTAGAGAAAAAAACAAAAATGCCGAGACTTTTCCTGCAGTGGGTGGGGCTTCTGTCTGAGGGAGAGAATGATTGGTCAGTTTGGATTTCTACATGCCCATATAAAGGAGGAAAGGAAGATAAGCCGTCCCCTGAGGAGTCTGCCAGTGGCTTACGCCTCTCTTCTCATTTGTATGGAAAGATGGACAATTCCTTTAAGGAATGAAAACTATAATAAGAAGATGGAGTGTGACAAACATTTGCTTTTGTGGGTAAATAAAGGTCAGGAAGACAAACGTTTCTAGTCCTTACTGTGTAGAAAACATATTGGAAAGGTTAAGACTAGTGACGCCTATTGGATTTTTTTTTGCATTTTTGCTGAGTTTGGAGTTTTGTCCCAGTTTCCGGGAACATCAAATGATAAAATGAATGGTGTCATTCAAAATTACAACTTATCCCGCAAAAAAAAACAACCCCAAGCCCTCGTATGGAAAGATAAAAAAGTTATGGCTCTTTGAAGAAGGAGAGGAAAAAATGAAAATTCCAAAATATCAGGACTTTTCCTGCAGTGGGTGGGGCTTCTGTCTGAGGGAGAGATTGATTGGTCAGCTTGGATTTCCACATGCCCATATAAAGGAAGATAAGCCGTCCCCTGAGGAGTCTGCCAGTGGCTTATTCCTCTCTTCTGAGAGGGAACACTGTATGGAAAGATGGACAATTCCTTTAAGGAAAGGAAACTACAAGAAGATGGAGGGTGACAAACATTTACGTTTGTGGGTCAATAAGTATCAATAACACAAATGTTTCTAGTCCTTACAGTGTAGAACCCATATTGGAAAGGCTAAGATGAGTGACCACTGATGTCTAAAATGACTACTATAAATGACCTACCCCTTTAAAAAAAGGTGTCAATTAAAAGTACAACTTGTCCCGCAAAAAAAAAAATGGATAAAAAAAATTATGGCTCTTTGAAGGAGAGGAAAAAACGAAAATGCAAAAATTCCGGCACTTTTCCTGTAGTGGGTGGGGCTTCTGTGGGAGGGAGAGAATGATTGGTCAGTTTGGATTTCTACATGCCCATATAAAGGAAGAAAGGAAGATAGGCCGTCCCCTGAGGAGTCTGGCAGTGGCTTATGCCTCTCTTTTCATTTGTATGGAAAGATGGACAGTTCCTTTAAGGAAAGGAAACTATAATAAGAAGGTGGAGGGTGGCAAACATTTGCTTTTGTGGGTAAATAAATGTCAAGAAGACAAAAGTTTCTAGTCCTTACAGTGTAGAAAACATATTGGGAAGGTTAAGACAAGTGACGACTGATGTCTTAAACTTCCCCTATAAATGATTTACCCCTTTAAGAAAAAGTAAAGGCGTAAAACACCAGTCAATCTGCAGTTTTCGCACCTAAGAGAGAAGCATTTTCCTGTATTTTTTTTTTCTTCTGAAAATCCCACTTGGTGTGAAATATTCATGGTGTTTATGTAGGTCGAGATGTGTCAGCGCCACAGTGCGAGACAGGAGAGAATAAAACAAGCAGATTCTTCTTTTCTAGAGCAGAGAAAACACAGAGGGAATAGGTGAGAATATCAATGTAACATGGCGAACGCGTGGCCCCGGACTAAGATATGCAACGCTTCTCGCCCACTTTAATCTCTCGCAATCATTTTGTATTTTCCTTTTTGCTTGTAGGTTTTGCTGATCTGTTGTGTGATCGCGCTCTCCGTCTGTCTATAAACGCACAGACAAAAAAACAGCCTCAATTCCCTCCGGTTATTTTTCATGAAAAAGCAGCGCTGAGATCTGTATTTAAGGAGAGGTAAATGCGAGTCCAACTTTTGACAAGATGAGAAAAAAATCTTTTCAGATGTTCAGTAGTCATCAGGTAGAGTATAAAGGATTCACTGATGACTCAGAGGAACACTCCCGGTAAATATGTCACCAAAAATCCTCTGCTGATTAATTTCCTAATGTAACTTTTTGGGGTCGGAGCTCTATTTCTCATATACAGTTCAAAAACTTTAGACATAGAGATAAATGCTAAAATATTGGTCATCACTAGAGGGAGCTTAGGAGCTGCTGAGCTCAGTGTATAATTAGAATACAGTGTGCTCCCTCTAGTGGTGGCTGCAGAAAGTCAGAAAGTTAACTTTTACCTTTAGCCTTTATGGTAATACCTTGACTTACGAGTTAAATTTGTTCTGTGACCCAGCTCGTTACTCAATTTGCTCCTATGTCAAGTTAAATTGAAATGCTACCAATCTGTTACAGCTCCAACTTATGACTCCCATCCTGCTATATGGTATATATATTATATGCTGTATATATAATCCTCATCCTGGTACATGGCCCACATCCTGATATATATGATCCCCATCCTGGTACATTGCCCCCATCCTGGTCCATGAACCCCATCATTCTGGTACATGGCCCCCCTCCTATTATGTATGATCTCTCATCCTGGTACATGGCCTCCGATCCTTGTATATATGATCCCCATCCTGGTACATTGCCCCCCCATCCTGGTTCATGGACCCCCCATTCTGGTACATGGCCCCCATCCTATTATGTATGATCTCCCATCCTGGTACATGCCCCCCCATACTAGTATATATGATCCACATCCTGGTACATTGCCCCCCATCCTGGTCCAGGGATGGGGGGGCAATAGGATAGGATGGGGGCCATGTACCATTCTGGAACATGGCCCCAAACTATTATGTATGATCTCCCATACTGGTACATGACCCCCCCCATCCTGGTATATATGATCCCCCATCCTGATAAATTCCCCCCTCATCCTGATCCATGAACCTTCATTCTGGTACATGGCCCCCATACTATTATGTATGATCTCTCATCCTGGTACATGGCCCACATCCTGGTATATATGATCCCCAACCTATTCCATTGCCACCCCATCCTGGTCCATAGACCCTCCCCCCATTCTGGAACATGGCCCCCATCCTATTATGTATGATCTCCCATACTGGTACATGACCCCCCATCCTGGTATATATGATCCCACATCCTGGTACATTCTCCCTCATCCTGGTCCATGGACCCCCATGCTGGTACATGGCCCCCATCCTATTATGTATGATCTCTCATCCTGGTATATGGCCCACATCCTGGTATAAATGATCCCCAACCTGGTCCATTGCCTCCCCATCCTGGTCATCCTGGTCCACAGACCCCTCATTCTGGAACATGGCCCCCATCTTATTATGTATGATCTCCCATACTGGTACATGACCCCCCATCCTGGTATATATGATCCCCCATCCTGGTACATTCTCTCTCATCCTGGTCCATGGACCCCCATTCTGGTACATGGCCCCCATCCTATTATGTATGATCTTCCATACTGGTACATCGCCCCCATCTTGGTATATGTGATTCCCCATACTGGTACATGGCCCCCATCCTGGTATATATGATTCCCCATCCTGGTACATGGCCACCATCACACCGCACACATAAAAAAACTATTATACTGAGGTGTACTGACAGGGTCACTTGGTGGTTACAGTAAATTGCAGAAATGCTTAGTGGTTACAGTATATTGTACAGAAGCTTGGTGGTTACAGTAAATGCACAGTCGGTTACCGGCAGCTGTGACAGAAAACACAAGAAGATGGAATTCTCTTTTAAATATTGTTTTTTATCTGCAAAAAAATAAAGAAGAAAGTTGATTGTTCGTAATAAAAAAAAGAAAAATGGTCTTGTTGATCGGCACGTTCCTTATCTGCACTTAATATACCGCCGAGCGGAATAAGACCTTCACAACCGCGGGACGATTGCGGAGAAATGAATTCCAATCTCGTGTTCTATTATTTATAGGCGCAATAGTTCAAGAACGAAACCAATAATTCAGATTGTAACCTTAGTTCCGTCAAATCGAATCTGGATCCGCACCTGACATTTTATGATGGATTCTGAAGCAGAATGAAATGATTTTGGATTGCTCCTCCAAAAAATATGTCTTATGTATTACATTTGTTTAGCAATTGCTTTGTTTTCTATTGTTTTTGGTTCTACATTTAACCCACTGATGGATTAAAGGAAATCTATGGCCATTGAAAACAGGTGATGGATGCAGCTCCACCTCCCTCCTCCCTCTCTTTCCACAGAAAGCTCACAGAGCACGGTCACTACACATCCGATTCCCCATAGAAGTCAAGGGAATTTATGTTCGGGGGCCTGTTGTAAAGCAAATGTTACAGCACTTTTACTGAGGGCAAAGATTCAGTTTGTTTACTTTTTGCTCCCCTTTTAGCAACACCTTTGATTTGGGTGATGTTCCTGTACTCCAAATGCAACTAATCTTAAACTCACTTAAAGGGATGTTCTTAAATTTAAAAGCTATCCCCCAACAGTTTTCCATTTGGTGGGGGTCTGACCACGCACTATTGCTCCATTCATTCTAAGGCGGGCTTTGCACGTTGCGACATCGCAAGCCAATGCTGCGATGTCGCACGCGATTGTCCCCGCCCCTGTCGCAGGTACGATATTATGTGATAGCTGGCATAGCGAACATTATCGCTACGCCAGCTTCACACGCACTCACCTGCCCTGCGACCGTCGCTCTGGCCGGCGACCCGCCTCCTTCCTAAGGGGGTGGGTCGTGCGGCGTCATAGCGACGTCACACGGCAGGCGGCCAATAGCGGCGGTGGGGCGGAGATGAGCAGGATGTAAACATCCTGCCCATCTCCTTCCTTCCGCATATCCTACGGAAGCCGCAGTGACGCCGGTAGGAGATGTTCCTCGCTCCTGCGGCTTCACACACAGCGATGTGTGCTACCGCAGGAACGAGGAACAACATCGGACCGTCGCATCAGTGTAATTATGGGCGGCTTTGCACACTACGACATCGCAGGTGCGATGTCGGTGGGGTCAAATTGAAAGTGACGCACATCCGGCATCGCATGCGACATCGTAGTGTGTAAAGTCTAGATGATACGATTAACGAGCGCAAAATCGTCGTAATCGTATCATCAGTGCAGTGTCGGCGTAATCCATAAATACGCTGACGCGACGGTCCGATGTTGTTCTTCGTTCCTGCGGCAGCACACATCGCTGTGTGTGAAGCCGCAGGATCGAGGAACATCTCCTACTGGCGTCACTGCGGCTTCCGTAGGATATGCGGAAGGAAGAAGGTGGGCAGGATATTTACATCCTGCTCATCTCCGCCCCTCCGCCGCTATTGGCCGGCTGCCGTGTGACGTCGCTATGACGCCGCACGACCCGCCCCCTTAGGAAGGAGGCGGGTCGCCGGCCAGAGCGACGGTCGCAGTGCGGGTAAGTGCGTGTGAAGCTGGCGTAGCGATAATGTTCGCTACGCCAGCTATCACACGATATCGTACCTGCGACAGGGGCGGGCACTATCGCGTGCGACATCGCAGCATCGGCTTGCGATGTCGCAACGTGCAAAGCCCGCCTATGGATTACGCCGACGCTGCACCGATGATACGATTACGACGATTTTGCGCTCGTTAATCGTATCATCTAGGCTTTACACAGTACGATGTCGCATGCGATACCGGATGTGCGTCACTTTCAATTTGACCCCACTGACATCGCACCTGTGATGTCCTAGTGTGCAAAGCCGCCCTAATGGTAGTCTGAGCGCCACACTCGGCTGAAATTTGGTGCTCCTACTAGAATGTAGCTGTAGTGCGCATTATCCCAGGATCAGTGGGGGCCACAGCAGTCCTGAGTGCATCTTCTCATTAAAAGGCCTTTGCGATATCATGACCAGTGGCAGAGGGGCCCACTGATGCCTATTTCAGCTGGATGTGCATCATCATTGCTATACAGAAACACACTTTGCTGCAATACACGTCATTGACCAATCAGAGCATAGCGTAGCAGTGATGTCATGAGTCACCAAAAGCAGGCATGCTGATGTCAGCTGCCGGCCTCTGTGCCAGTTATAGGAAGAGGACGCCGTGGGAGCAGAAGAAAGTGAGAAGAATATTTTTTTAATGTATTAGAGAACAGCTGTAGAATTGGGGAGGTATATAACAGGAAGGGGCCCAGAATGAGGGACATATACTAGGATGGGGTACATATATGCCAGGAAGGGGCCTAGTATGGGGAACATATACTAGGATGGAGGACATATATACTAGGAAGAGGCCTAGTATAGGGGACATAAACTAGGATGAGGGACATATATACCAGGAAGGGGTCCAGTATGGGGGACATATACAAGGATGGGGTCATGTATACCACAAAGTGGCTCAGTATGGGACATAATACCTGGAACAGGCCCAGAATGAGGGACATATACTAGGATGGGGGACATATATACCAGGAAGAGGCCCAGAATGAGGGACATATACTAGGATGGGGGACATATATACCAGAAAGGGGCCCAGGATGGGGAATATTATTAAATAATAAGGGGGAGCTACAAGTATGTCTTTATTAATAACCATTATAGTTTTTTCTTTCATAAATGAATAGTACATGGGAAAATAAGAAACTTTTTGATATATCTTATCAGAGTAATCTGCTTCTTTCTCTTCCTGGACTGATCTTTTTTGCTCAGTTTAGGGGAAAAAAATCTGTTTTCAGTGAGGACAGATTTTACTGAGAGAGGAGATAAGTTGGTGCTTATAAGGTTCTATGGAGGAGCGAGGAGCTATAGACAGCACAGATATAGAGGGGAAGGAGCTAGAGGCAACATATTTAGAGGGGGAGGAGCTAGAAGCAGACACAGACTTACAGGAGGAGCTAGAGGAGACACAGACATAGAGGAGGAGGAGCTAGAGGAAACAGACATAGAGAAGGAGGAGCTAGAGGAGACACAGACATAGAAGGGGTGGAGCTAGAGGAGACACATAGAGGGGGAGGAGCTAGATGAGATACAGACAGAGGGAGAGGAGCTAGAGGAAACAGACATAGAGGAGACACAGACATAGAGGAGGAGGAGCTAGAAGCAGACACAGACTTACAGGAGGAGCTAGAGGAGACACAGACATAGAGAGGAAGGAGCTAGAGGAAACACATCTATAGAGGAGGAGAAGCTAGAGGAGACACATCTATAGAGGAGAAGGAGCTAGAGGAGACACAGACATAGAGGAGGAGGAGCTAGAGGAAACAGACATAGAGAAGGAAGAGCTAGAGGAGACACAGACATAGACAAGGAGGAGCTAGAGAAGACACAGACATAGAAGGGGTGGAGCTAGAGGAGACACATAGAGGGGGAGGAGCTAGATGAGATACAGACAGAGGGGGAGGAGCTAGAGGAGACACAGACATAGAGGAGGAGGAGCTAGAGGAGACACATTCATAGAGGGGGAGGAGCTAGATGAGATATAGACATAGAGGGGGAGGAGCTAGAGGAGATATAGAAATAGAGGGGGAGGAGCTAGAGGAGACACAGACATTGAGGAGGAGGAGCTAGAGGAGACAGACAGAGGGGGAAGCTAGAGGAGGCACAGACATAGCGGAGGAGCTAGAGGAGGCACAGAAATAGAGAGGGATGAGCTAGCATAAACAGACATAGAGGGGCTGAAGGTAGAGGTGACACAGACATAGAGGGGGAGGAGCTAGAGGAGACACATTCATAGAGGGGGAGGAGCTAGAGGAGACACATTCATAGAGGGGGAGGAGCTAGAGGAGACACATTCATAGAGGAGGAGGAGCTAGAGGAGACACAGATATTCTGTTGCAGGTTCTTCAGAATCGTTGTAGTCCTCCATAGAGGAAAAGTTGAGAATTTTGAGAGTGATCAGTCCAGGAGGAGAAAGACGCAGACTTCACTAATAAGATATATTACAAAGTCTCTTATTTTCTTGTTTACTACTGATTTCTGGGGGAGAAAGGAAATTAAAATGATGTTTACTATTTAACCCCTTCTTGACTTTCACAGTAGTGATGGAGACTAATACAACTGTATATAAGCTGGAATGGTTTTCTATATATATGCGACACACAAGTTGGCCACTAGGGGCAGAAAGGAGCAATTTGCATTAGCCCACTTGTCAGAATGAGCTTGCCTTTACAAGTTGTGGTCACATTTTCTGGAGAACGTTGGGCGTTCTGGTTCTTCGGCTCTCGTCTCCCTTACATTAATATCTGGTACAGTTTACATAAGCTCAGATATGCAAAGTTCTGGTTTTTTTTTGTTGTTGTTCCACCAGTTAACCCCCCACCCACAGCACAGGACGTGATTTACAACTGATTGCCAAAGGTCTGCACTTATCAGCCAGACCTCTTACACTTAATGATCACTGTCATGCACTATCTCTATTAATATAATTGGCAGGTCTTATCTGCACTGCATTAATATGTATCTGCATTAAAGATGGAGGTCGGCGTACGTGCGTCACATCAGCCAGAGTCATTTAAAACAAAATCAATACGATAAGGAAATGAACAGGCAGAGCGCGAGCTGATGGATCGTCTCAGTGCATTTAAGCAACGGCATAGAAAGCATCGGGGGAATCGATGCAGATGCTTTTCGTAATGGAGCATTAGTACAATGGGGCGGTATTTTATTTATTTATTACAATTTTATCCATTTAGGTTGAGAAATTGTGTTATTCTGGATCGTCTGCTGGAGCGTGCATGCTGTGCAGGCGGGGGTGTTATGGAAGGCAGAATGGAAAGTGACTGTTTCCCCCCTACAATGTAGCCATTTATATGAAAGGAGCACATTTCTCCTGCAGCTCTTAATGGGGCAATTGATTACCCCTGATCAGTGACACAACTAGAGTCCAATGGGCTCCAGTACAAAATTTAGCCCTGGGCTCCCACCTACATGTTGCTCAGATATATAGGCCCTTGTAGCGTTCTAGATCCTGTAACGTCATGCGTGTTCACCCCCAATGTAATGATGTCCTTCGACCTCCATGCTTCCGGTAATAATGTCCCTGTTCTGGCTCCTTCCTGTAATAATATCCCTCATCTTGGGCCCTTTATCTAATAATGTTCCCCATCCTGGGCCCCTTCCTATATCGATGTGCTCCATCCTGAACCCTTCCAGTAATAATGCCCACTATAATGATTCTCCTTCTACAATAATGTCCTCTATCCTGGGACTTCTTATATTAATGTCCTCCATCCTGGGACCCTTGCAGTAGTAGTGTCCCTCCCCTGGCTCCTTCCAGTAATAATGTCCTACATCCTGGGTCCTCTTCTATAATAATGTCTTCTATATTAGGCTTCTTCCTTTAATAATGCACTCCATCCTGGGCCCCTTCCAGCAATAATGTCACCCTTTCTGGGCCATTTAGTAAAGTCCCCTGTCTTGGGCCTTTTCAGTAATAATGTCCCCCATCCTGGGCCCTTTAGTAATGTCCTCCATCCTGGGCCCTTTCTGTAATAATGTCCTCCATTCTGGACCTTTTCAGTAATAATGTCATCCATCCTGGGCTCTTTCAGTAATAATGTCCTCCATCCTGGGTCCTTTCAGTAATAATGTCCTTCATTCTGTCTGTGCCCTTTCAGCAATAATGTCCTCCATCCTGGGTCCTTTCAGTAATAATGTCCTCCATCCCTGGCCCTTTCAGTAATAATGTCCTCCATCCTTGGCCCCTTTCAATAATAATGTCCTCCATCCTGGGCCCTTTCAGTAATGTCCTCCATCTTGGACCCTTTCAGTAATGTCCTCCATCCTGGGCCCTTTCAGTAATAATGTCCTCCATCCTGGGTCCCTTCTAGCATTAATACCTTCTGTTTTTCTTCAGCATTTTTTAGAGAGATAAATGATTCTTCTTCTGTTTCCCTCTTCCCATGACATGTGTCCTCCTCTTCTATATCCCGCACAGAAGCCAACAGCTGACTTCAGCGTTCCAGCATGAGCAGTGCATGGTGCCAAGAAAAAAAGTCGGCCCTCAGCCCTCCGTGATGAATTCTTCTTCTCTTTTCAAATCTCATGTGCATAGACACCGATAAAAATATCACATCTTCTTATGTTACCATCGCCGTTCAAATGCTGTCTGCTCATTTTCATACCACGCTCCATAAACACCTTCCAAACCTCTTCAGACATCTTATCGTCCATCTTCCAGTTCCATTTTGAACTACAACCCTCTGTCCATATTTTATGTTCTTTCAGACCACACCCTCCACATCTTCCACACTCCCCCATTCAGACCACAGCCCTCTATATATAATCCACTCCCCCTTTCAGACCACACCCTCCAAACATCTTCCACACCCCCTTTAAACCATACTTTTCCAGTCATCTTCCCTTCCCCCTTTTAAACTACATCCCTCCAGACACCTTTCACTCCCCTTTTTCAGATCACACCCTCCATACATCTTACACTCCCCTTTCAGACCACTCCCCTCAGACATCCTCCCCTTCCCCTTTGAGACCACACCCCTCCAGAAATCTTCCGCTCCCGTTTTTCAGACCACACCCCTCCAGCAATCTTCCACTCCCATTTTTCAGACCACACCCCTCCAGACATGTTCCATGCCTCCTTTCAGACAAAACTTCTCAACAAATCTTCCACTCCCCTTTCAGACCACACTCCTCCATATATCTTACACTCCCCTTTCAGACCACACCCCTCCAGACATCATCTCCTCCCCCTTTCAGACCACACCCCTCCAGAAATCTTCCGCACCCGTTTTTCAGACCACACCCCTCCAGAAATCTTTTGCTCCCGTTTTTCAGACCACACCCCTCCAGAAATCTTCCACTCCCATTTTTCAGACCACACCCCTCCAGAAATCTTCCACTCCCATTTTTCAGACCACACCCCTCCATACATCTCCCCCTTTCAGACCACACCCCTCCATACATCTTCCACTCCCCTTTCAGACCACACTCCTCTAGAAATCTTCCACTCCCATTTTTCAGACCACACCCCTCCAGACATCATCTCCTCCCCTTTTCAGACCACACCCCTCCAGAAATCTTCCGCTCCCGTTTTTCGGATCACATCCCTCCAGAAATCTTCCGCTCCCATTTTTCAGACCACAACCCTCCAGACATCTTCTTCTCCCCCCTTTCAGACCACACCCCTCCATACATCTTCCACTTCCTTTTTTCAGACCACACCCCTCCATACATCATCTCCTCCCCCTTTCAGACCACACCCCTCCAGAAATCTTCCGCTCCCGTTTTTCAGACCACACCCCTCCAGACATCATCTCCTCCCCCTTTCAGATCACACCCCTCCAGAAATCTTCCACTCCCCTTTTTCAGACCACACCCATCCAGACATCTCTTCCCCCTTTAAGACCACACCCCTCCAGACATCTCCTCCCCCTTTCAGACCACACCCCTCCAAACATCTTCCACGCCCCTTTTTCAGACCACAGCCCTCCACACATCTTCCATTCCCTTTTTTCAGACCACAGCCCTCCACACATCTTCGACATCCCTTTTTCAGACCACACCCCTCCACACATCTTCCACGCCCCTTTTTCAGACCACACCCCTCCATATATCTTACATGCCCCATAAATGAGAATTTTGAGGACAAGTCTCAGTGTCTGATGATCGAGCTCAATTATAAACCTTGGAAGATACTTTTATAGGCGCCATAATATCCTGCACAAGGTCCACTCGGGCCCTCCACAGTCAGTACTGTATAGACCGATCCATACATAATGAGACCAGATAATAGAGCGACCACATTGTCAGGATTAATGAGCGGGAAAGGGGGGCGGGGTAGCAACCTCATAAATATTTATGACACTGAGGGAAGAATCTAAGCACCGGTCATTTAGTCATGGCCTCTTACTAGCTTGTTTTTGTACTTGAAAGGCTGATTTAAAGGGATTGTCCATCTTTGCAGGCAATTTTGTTTTCTAGCTTTAATTCATGTATTTGGAGAGGTTTCGGCTGCAGCAAGCTGCCTCTCCGCTCAGGACAGATACACAGATACAAGCTGTATACATTCATATGGAGTGAGCTCCCCCTAGTGGTAGCAAATGTCAACCAAAATTCTATCACTTATCAAGTCAGAAGAAATAAATATTTTGGGTGGACCTGAAAACCAGACTGAGCTTTCAGCATCAGATCTGTGCAGTTTTTGCAGCTTCTCAGCACTGATTTTATGCTGCCTTCAGTTTTACAGCCTCTCCTGGGGATTTATGGCAATCATTTGGTTCCTGATTTAAATGAGCTAATGAGGTTATCACCTTAACGAGCTGCTATGAAAATCTATTTTCCATGAGATAAAGCGCAGGTTACTGATCCTCCACAGCTCACGCCACCCTGCAGCTAATCACTACCATCACTTTACAGAGTAAACTTTTCACCTCCGACTTTCTAACCCTGCACATTTTTTTTTATTCCTATCTGCGAATTTATTGATTCTAAGATAAACATTTTTCATGATGAAGTCTGACACCGAGCTACTAAATTGTGTTCATTTCTGTGGCCAAAGCCAATTCACCTCCTGTATTATGCAACAAGCAAAAGGTACTCAGCTAAATATAAGAGCATATGTGCGATAATAATTACTACCGTATGTGTTACTTAATACGTATTTGGATGGCTATAAAAAGAAAATACATAGATAAATAGTAAGTAATGACTATAATACTGCCTCTATGTGCAAGAATATAACTACTATAATACTGCCCCTATGTACAAGAATATAACTACTATAATACTGCCCCTATGTACAAGAATATAACTACTATAATACTGCCCCTATATACAAGAATATATCTACTATAATACTGCCCCTATGTACAAGAATATAACTACTATAATACTGCCCCTATATACAAGAATATATCTACTATAATACTGCCCCTATGTACAAGAATATAACTACTATAATACTGCTCCTATGTACAAGAATATAACTACTTTAATACTGCCCCTATATACAAGAATATAACTACTATAATACTGCTCCTATATACAAGAATATAACTACTATAATACTGCTCCTATGTACAAGAATATAACTACTATAATACTGCCTCTATGTACAAGAATATAACTACTATAATACTGCCCCTATTTACAGGAATATTACTACTATAATACTGCTCCTATGTACAAGAATATAACTACTATAATACTGCCCCTATGTACAAGAATATAACTACTATAATACTGCTCCTATGTACAAGAATATAACTACTATAATACTGCCCCTATTTACAGGAATATTACTACTATAATACTGCTCCTATGTACAAGAATATAACTACTATAATACTGCCCCTATGTATAAGAATATAACTACTATAATACTGCCCCCTATGTACAAGAATATAACTACTATAATACTGCCCCTATGTACAAGAATATAACTACTATAATACTGCTCCTATGTACAAGAATATAACTACTATAATACTGCCCCTATGTACAAGAATATAACTACTATAATACTGCCCCTATGTACAAGAATATAACTACTATAATACTGCTCCTATGTACAAGAATATAACTACTATAATACTGCCCCTATGTACAAGAATATAACTACTATAATACTGCCCCTATTTACAGGAATATTACTACTATAATACTGCTCCTATGTACAAGAATATAACTACTATAATACTGCCCCTATGTATAAGAATATAACTACTATAATACTGCCCCCTATGTACAAGAATATAACTACTATAATACTGCCCCTATGTACAAGAATATAACTACTAAAATACTGCCCCCTATGTACAAGAATATAACTACTATAATACTGCCCCCTATGTACAAGAATATAACTACTATAATACTGCCCCCTATGTACAAGAATATAACTACTATAATACTGCCCCTATGTACAAGAATATAACTACTATAATACTGCCCCTATGTACAGGAATATAACTACTATAATACTGCCCCTATGTACAAGAATATAACTACTATAATACTGCCCCTATGTACAAGAATATAACTACTATAATACTGCCCCTATGTACAAGAATATAACTACTATAATACTGCCCCCTATGTACAAGAATATAACTACTATAATACTGCCCCTATGTACAAGAATATAACTACTATAATACTGCCCCTATGTACAAGAATATAACTACTATAATACTGCCCCTATGTACAAGAATATAACTACTATAATACTGCCCCTATGTACAAGAATATAACTACTATAATACTGCTCCTATGTACAAGAATATAACTACTATAATACTGCTCCTATGTACAAGAATATAACTACTATAATACTGCCCCTATGTACAAGAATATAACTACTATAATACTGCCCCCTATGTACAAGAATATAACTACTATAATACTGCCCCTATGTACAAGACTATAACTACTATAATACTGCCCCTATGTACAAGAATATAACTACTATAATACTGCCCCTATGTACAAGAATATAACTACTATAATACTGCCCCTATGTACAAGAATATAACTACTATAATACTGCCCCTATGTACAGGAATCTAACTACTATAATACTGCCCCTATGTACAAGAATAAAACTACTATAATACTGCCCCTATGTACAAGAATATAACTACTATAATACTGCCCCTATGTACAAGAATATAACTACTATAATACTGCCCCTATGTACAAGACTATAACTACTATAATACTGCCCCTATGTACAAGAATATAACTACTATAATACTGCCCCTATGTACAAGAATAAAACTACTATAATACTGCCCCTATGTACAAGAATATAACTACTATAATACTGCCCCTATGTACAAGAATATAACTACTATAATACTGCCCCTATGTACAAGACTATAACTACTATAATACTGCCCCTATGTACAAGAATATAACTACTATAATACTGCCCCTATGTACAAGAATATAACTACTATAATACTGCCCCTATGTACAGGAATCTAACTACTATAATACTGCCCCCTATGTACAGGAATATAACTACTATAATACTGCTTCTATGTACAAGAATATAACTACTATAATACTGCCCCCTATGTACAAGAATATAACTACTATAATACTGTCCCTATATACAAGAATATAACTACTATAATACTGCTTCTATGTACAGGAATATAACTACTATAATACTGTTCCTATGTACACAAGTGTCCAGTGCCGCTTCCTTCTGCTTGATTGACGTCTACTTTGCCTGAAGTCACACAGCATAGACACTATGCCATAGAGGCTGTCAGTTAAACAGGAGGAGGCGCTGAGTGGGGAATAGAGCTGGAGTGACATAGGCTTCAAATCGTCAGCCTCCTTTGAATATGAATAAAATAAATGTTTCCTCAGTGACGGAGGAACGCATCGGCCATGTAAAAATATTGCTGGACTTGTCTTAGAAAGAGCTACATGAGCATATAAATCGCTGGAGGGTGAAATCCTGGTGACAGATTTCTTGAATGTTGCGTATCTCTCATCTGCCGCACGCCACTTCCAGTTATATTCACCAGTTAGGGTTTTAGTTTATATTTCGGTCGTCATTTACACCAACTTGTTACTTAAATTATGACAAATTTACCCTCCAAACGTCAAAATATTTACAGAACTTCAAGAAATTTAGTGAAGTTTTAAGCAGTTTCACAGCAGAATTCGATTAATTAACAGCTTATATATGTTTTTTATCCACCTGGCCTGACATAAATGCATAGAATTTTATGGCCTCCACAGTTGTTTACATCCCCGCTGTAGGGAGAAGTTTTTTTTTCCTTCCATATCGTAAATTTAAATTATAATATGAGAAGAATTTATAACCTGGGTTATAAAGCAGATAACGGTCGTAAAGTCATTTAGTCAGGTTCACCCGCGGGTTAGTCACAAGTTCAGCTTTTCCTCTTGGCGTAGATATCTTGGCGGGAGCTTGTTGGAAAATATCCATAAAGCTTGAGCTAAAATGGATCTTGGAGGTGTAAAAGCAGAAGCCGTGTCTTGGACCGAAGGTTTTTTCTTTAAGGAATACTGGCTGATGGGTTGGAGTTGGGTTCAAGGATTTTAAGAACACCTGAAAGTAAATCGTTGGGTCATATCCCACCAACCTAGTACTGATGGGCATAAAATGAGAGCTCCTTGGCTCCAGAAGAATTCGGCAAGGCTTTGAACCTGCAGAGAGGCGGAGAAAGTATGTGTGAAGGCATCAACAAGGTCTTAGGAGATTCTCCGAATTGTTACATCCCCCTGAAGACACCTACTGTTTTCTTGTGTGTAGCGTCATGTGTTGTTTCCTTCCAGGCCACAGGCTTTGTTATCCAGACATCAATGGTATAACTCAGGGCTAGCCTTAAGTAAGAGAAGTGGTGGGGACCTGCGGGAAGAGACTTCCTGGTCTAGGTTGAGTTGGGTGTGGAAGAGGTTGAGGCCTGGTGTGAGGAACACAAGGGTAGCATGGAGAAAGGAAACAAGAAGGGTTTGAAAATCTGACAGTACGAGGCAGCGAAACATCTCCAATAAGTGGCTGATACCTGCGGGAACAGAGTTCCTGGTCTAGGTTGAGTTGCATGTGGGAAAAGGTTGAGGCCTTGTGTGAGGAACACAAGGGAAGCATGGAGAAAGGAAACAAGAAGAAGGGTGTAAAATTCTGACAGTATGAGGCAGCAGAACATCTCCAGTAAGTCGGTGATACCTGTGGGAATAGAGTTCCTTGTCTAAGTTGAGTTGAGTGTGGGAAAAGGTTGAGGCCTGATGTGAGGAACACAAGGGAAGCATAGAGGGAGGAAGCGAGGAGAAGGTTCTGAAAATCTGACAGTACGAGATGACAAAAGAACTCCAGTAAGTGGGTGTTACCTGTGGGAAGAGACTTCTTGGTCTAGGTTGAGTTGAGTGTGGGAAGAGGTTGAGGCCTGGTGTAAGGAACACAAGTGAAGCATCGAGGGAGGAAACAGAAAGAAGATTAAGAAATCTGACAGTACGAGATGACAGAAGAACTCCAGTAAGTGGGTGTTACCTGTGGGAAGAGACTTCCTGGTCTAGGTTGAGTGGAGTGTGGGAAGAGGTTGAGGCCTGGTGTAAGGAACACAAGGGAAGCATGGAGGGAGTAAACGAGAAGAAGGGTGTAAAAATCTGACCATTTGAGGCAGTGGGTGATACCTGCGGGAATATAGTTCCTGGTCTTAGTTTAGTTGGGTGTGGAAAGAGGTGAGGCCTGGTGTGAGGAACACATGTGAAACATAGAGGGAGGAACCAAGAAGGTTAGGAAAACCTGACAGTACAAGGCGGCAGAGGAACTCCAGTGATAACTGCAAGCAGAGAGTTCCTGGTCTAAGTTTAGTTGCGTGTTGGAAGAGGTTGAGGCATGGTGTGAGGAACACAAGGGACGCATAGATGAAGGAAACGAGAAGAAGGGTATGAAAATCTGAGAGTACAGAGGTGGCAGAAGAACTCCAGTAAATGAGTGCTACCTGCGGGAAGACACTTCCTGTTCTAAGATGAGTGTGGGAAGAGGTTTAGCCCTAGAGAGGAGGAACACAAGGGAAGCATGGAGGGAGGAAACGAGAAGAAGGTTAGGAAAATCTGACAGTACAAGGCGGCAGAAGAACTCCAGCAAGTAGGTGATACCTGCGGAAAGAGAGTTCCTGGTCTACGTTGAGTGGGGGGTGGGAAGAGGTTGAGGCCTGGTGTGAGGAACTCAAGGGAAGCATAGATGAAGGAAGTGAAAAGAAGGTTAGGAACTTCTTACAGTACGAGTTGACAGATGAACTCCAGTAGGTGGGTGATACCTGCGGGGAAAAGACTTCCTGGTCTAAGTTTAGTTGGGTGTGGGAAGAGGTTGACGCCTGGTGTGAGGAACACAAGGAAAGCATAGATGAAGGAATTGAGAAGAAGGGTGTGAAAATCTGACAGTTTGAGGTGGCAGAACAGTTCCAGTAAGTGGGTGATACCTGAGGGCACAGACTTACTGGTCTAGGTTTGTTTGGGTGTGGGAAGAGGTTCAGGCCTGGTGTGAGGAACACAAGGGAAGTATAAATGAAGGAAACGAGAAGAAGGGTATGAAAATCTGACAGTACCGAGGCAGCAGAAGAAGTGGGTGATACTTGCGGGAAGGGACTTCCGGGTCTAAGTGTAGTTGGGTGTTCGAAGAGGTTGAGTTCTGGTGTGAAGAACACAAGGGAAGCATAGAGGAAGGAAACAAGAAGAAAGTTAGGAAGATCTGACAGTACGAGACGGAAGAACAACTTTAGTATGTGGGTGATACCTTCAAGAAGAGAGTTCCTGGTCTAAGTTGAGTTGAGTTTGGTAAGAGATTGAGGCCTGGTGTGAGGAACACAAGGGAAGTATCGAGGGAGGCCACGAGAAGAAGGTTATGAAAATCTGACAGAACGAAATGGCAGAACAACTTCAGTAAGTGTTGGCCAGGTGCAGGGGACCTTACAGTAGAAATCATCTCAGCTGAGGACACAGTAAGAGGGAAAAAGCTCTAGAAGCGGTACGTTTCAGGGATCATTCACAACATGAAGTCTAGGCACAGGTCACACAGCGTCCCACGGTGGCCTCCTGTACCAGAAAAATACAGGGAAATCAACTATTACCGTATTCCTTTGTTGTCTCTATTGCCACGGATAAAATGTTCTCTGTGGTGTCGCTTGTTCAGAAACCAGTGTATTGTAGCCCATGTAAGAAGGAACGTGTAAAATGTCCCCCTGCTCACCAGTCTGGCTGCCAATAAGAAGACAACCGTTGTAAAAGTAGGCTTGGCTTTCTTATTGCCCAGTGCAGAGGGAACGGTTCGGCACAAAGAGCAACTCAACGGACTATGGAGATCTCTGACTCCGAGGTACTGTCGGATACACCCACAAATAACTTTTAATTTTCTGTGGAGGAAGACGAGTCCCTCACCAATGACTACCGCTTCGGGACATGTTACAGAGGAGTGTGGTGTGAGCAAAGAAGGGGCTCGGCTTTGGACAATTTTTGTCTTAGCACCACAAATAGTTCTGCTTCCTGGATACTTTCATTGCCATACCAATAGTTTTTCCATGCCATCACAGTATCTACTAATCTGTCATAAGGAATATGCTCCTGTAAGTCCAAGCCAAAAGTACAGACTAAAGGCCCCGTCACACGCATCGATATCGCTAGCGAGCGTACCTGCCCCCGTCGTTTGTGCGTCACAGGCAAATCTCTGCCCGTGGCGCACAATATCGTTAGGAGCCATCACACGGACTTACCTGCCTAGCGACTTCGCTGTGGCCGGCGAACCGCCTCCTTTCTAAGGGGGCGGTTCGTGCGGCGTCACAGCGGCGTCACAAAGCGGCCGCCCAATAGAAGCGGAGGGGCGGAGATGAGCGGCCGTAACATCCCGCCCACCTCCTGCCTTCCTCGTTGCCGGCGGCCGCAGGTAAGCTGTAGTTCGTCGTTCCCGAGGTGTCACACGTAGCGATGTGTGCTGCCGCAGGAACGACGAACAACCTGCGTCCTCAACAACCAACGATTTTTTAAAAATGAACGACGTGTCAACGATGGACGATTTGGTGAGTATTTAACATTGTTAACGGTCGCTCGTTGGTGTCACACGCAACAAGGTCGCTAACGATGCCAGATGTGCATCACGGAATCTGTGACCCCGGCGATATATCGTGAGATACGTCGTTGCGTGTAACGGGGCCTTTATTCTGAAACCTTTCAGTGGAACTTCAAGTGTTTAAATAAAAATAAATGTTTAACAGTAAAAGTAACAGGAAAAAAAAAGGTTTTGGTGTTTTTGTTTTGTAAAAATGTGAAATATTATTTTTTTTTATTTATACTTTTTATTCATATTCTCAGGTACATTTAATGATCTACAAAGCCCAAAATGAGTCCCCAGCTGGTGGTAACCATTAATGGTGGTACAGGCTTCCTTACTGTATGTATTAAGGTGATGCTTTCGCTGGTGGTCAGCCAGTTTCTGGAAACCTCGGAGCTGTAATGTCATCCATATTGGTCCTTGCACTTGCGGCCACAGACAGAAGAAGAATACTTTGCCAACATAATATATTGACCCTTAGCAGTCCTATCATTCAACATAATTGTAATGCTGTGTCCCTGCTCTCCTCCTCCTGCAGGGACACGCTGTCACCCACCGCCATGGCCGGCTCCTTCCACGCTACCTAGCATCCCTGCCTTTCCCCGACTTCTCCTCCTGACTCCTAGGACGTGTGCGCGCCAATGCCCTTCTCTTAAAGGGCCAGTGTGCCATTGCTGAGAGGCACTGGGTATTTAAGGCAAGCTCCCACTAGAGGAGTTGCCTGATCAATGCTCTAGTTTAGCCAGTTAGTGTCTAGTGCTCCAGCTAGCTAATTGTCAGGTCTCCTTGTCTGTCCCGTCCATTCAGTCTTGTTCGTCTCCCCTGCCTGTTGGTTCTGTCCTGTCAATGCTAGTGTCCCAGCTTGTCCACCCCGGTCGTGCCTCCAGCCTCAGCCACTCGGTGGCCTTCGCCACACCAGAGACTGTACCTGTCCAGTCCAGCCGTGCCTCCAGCCTCAGCTATCCTAATGGCCCTTGCAATACCAGAGACTGTGCCTGTCCAGTCTGGCTGTGCCTCCACACTCACCTACTCCCAGTGGCCCTCGCCACATTACAGACTTTGCCTGTCCAGCCCTAGGTACCCCGGTGGCCCTCGCCACTTTAGAGACTGTGCCTGTCCAGCCCCGCTGTGCCTCCAGCCTCAGCTATCCCAGTGGCCCTTGCCACACCAGAGACTCTGCCTGTCCACCCTGGCCATGCCTTCTGCGTCTTCCACCCTCGTTGTCCCTGTTTACACTTGAGACTCGGTCCTGTCTGCTCCTGTGTCTGCCTCTGCCCTGGAGCCAGCTGACACAGTCCTGGCCTTTACTCCAGAAAAGGGTAGATGCAGGGTCTCCCTGTGGCCCTGTGGTTCCTCTTTTGCTCGCCGCAGTACCAACTTCTATAGCGAGCGTGACAATAATGCAGAATTTCACCTGCTTTGGAAGTGGAATTGGGCCCCCTAACCCCATGGGCACCAATGATATGTTCTCCCCTAGTCCTTTGTGTTCCCAGAAGATGGAATTAGTTAGAGGGGTATTACCAAAAAGTGATTTGTTTAAAGCAAAACAATCAACCCAAGGAAACATCCAAGATGCTCAACGCTCTCCTTCCCTTCCCAACACGTTTCCTCAATTATGATTCATCAGGGGATTTTTTTGGAGGCTTGTCATGGGAGCATAAGGCTTATGAAATCCCTAGGCATGAAATGCCTGTCATGCTAAACAGGGGCCGCCAAAAAATTCCTGACTGTTATTGAAATGGTCAGATAAGCCTATAATCTCCATGATAAAACACTCAAATTGTTTTGTGTCCATAATTAGTGTTATATGTATCACGGGTGTGAAATAGGACTTTGAGTCTTTTTTAACTTAATTTAAAATAAAAGTTATATTTTATTATCATTTGCTTTAAACACATCCCAGAAGATGGAAGACTGAAGAAAATGTCATGATATCTGAGTCAGTCAGCTGCCTCTCCTCCCCTCCCACAGCATAACTCTCACACATATAACCTGTGAGAAATACTGCAGCTCCATCCCCCTCCTCCCCTTCTTTTGTAACTTTTTTTGGTTTCAAACTTGAATAGCCAAGGAAAGGTAAAAGCACCATCAGCCTCAACCCACATATTGCTTTTTCTAATGCCATTTCACTTCATTTGTATTTTTCTCACTATATTCTTTGTGTGCTTTAATTCTGGGACACATTTCCATTGTCTCCAGATACCAGTAGAGGAGCTCCCATCATACAGCCTCCATTAGGTGCCCCACACACAATACATCGCTGATGGTTTGGTCGGCAGCTTTCTTTTCTGCCTCCTCCATACACAAAAGCGCTTTCTTATCTCGCAAATAGATTGACAGTTCGAAATCGGACGTGTTGGATCCTTATCTCCTCCGATATCATCTGAAAGGGGACAGTCTGGAGGCCCCCGCACACATTAGACCAATATCAGCAGTTAGGGCAGAAGTTAGTCTACAAGGTTTGGGGGACTTTAAACCCATCCACAAAATTATGCTTCTTTTTCAATTAGTTTAATGTTGAGTCCCTGATGCAGGCTCAGGAGTTGAGCTCGCACCATACCTAGAAGATGCCAGCTGTACTACACAGTCTGCAACAGCAGCGATCAGAGCTGAGCTCGGATGACAGCTGTTAACCCCTTCAATGCTTCTATCAAAATCAGACTGCTGCATTTAAGGTGTACGTTCCAAAATTCCAAAGTGCACGCTGGTTCCATTGATTGAAAACTGTTAATAAGCTATAGAATATTAGAGGCATGCAGAGGGTATAGCAATGTGAATCAGATCAGTGATTAGCACAGTATGTATTGTTTATTTTACTTCCTGCTGACATTGAGTCATCGGCTATAAGGTCCTCCGTGGAGGGTTTTGTTATGTTGCTCTGTACAATGTTATGATGTTTGTGCTGATACTTTATACCATATATTGTAATGCCATCCTATCTTATCTGCCGCACAGCAGATTACGCAGAACACAGCAAGAAAAGAGACTCAATGTGGAGCAAAGGTAATGGAGCTCACTGAATGATGTCTACGGTGCTCTCCTTGGGTGACATTTTATTTTACAAATTTCTCAAAATTACCTGATTGGTATATAGCAGGTCTTGTAGGGTGTTCCCGGTATACAGCTGGTCTTGTGGTGTGTTCCCGGTATATGGCAGGTCCTGTGGTGTGTTCCCAGTATATGGAAGGTCCTGTGGTGTGTTCCCAGTATATGGAAGGTCCTGTGGTCTGTTCCCGGTATATGGCAGGTCCTGTGGTGTGTTCCCAGTATATGGTAGGTCCTGAGGTGTGTTCCCAGTATTTGGCAGGTCCTGTGGTGTGTTCCCAGTATATGGCAGGTCCTGTGGTGTGTTCCCAGTATATGGTAGGTCCTGAGGTGTGTTCCCAGTATATGGCAGGTCCTGTGGTGTGTTCCCAGTATATGGCAGGTCCTGTGGTGTGTTCCCGGTATATGGCAGGTCCTGTGGTGTGTTCCCAGTATATGGCAGGTCCTGTGGTGTGTTCCCAGTATATGGTAGGTCCTGAGGTGTGTTCCCAGTATATGGCAGGTCCTGTGGTGTGTTCCCAGTATATGGCAGGTCCTGTGGTGTGTTCCCAGTATTTGGCAGGTCCTATGGTGTGTTCCCAGTATATGGCAGGTCCTGTGGTGTGTTCCCAGTATATGAAAGGTCCTGTGGTGTGTTCCCAGTATATGGTAGGTCCTGTGGTGTGTTCCCAGTATATGGCAGGACCTGTGGTGTGTTCACAGTATATGGAAGGTCCTGTGGTGTGTTCCCGGTATATGGCAGGTCCTGTGGTGTGTTCCCAGTATATGGTAGGTCCTATGGTGTGTTCCCGGTATATGGCAGGTCCTGTGGTGTGTTCCCAGTATATGGTAGGTCCTGTGGTGTGTTCCCGGTATATGGCAGGTCCTATGGTGTGTTCCCGGTATATGGCAGGTCCTGTGGTGTGTTCCCAGTATATGGAAGGTCCTGTGGTGTGTTCCCAGTATATGGAAGGTCCTGTGGTGTGTTCCCGGTATATGGCAGGTCCTGTGGTGTGTTCCCAGTATATGGTAGGTCCTGAGGTGTGTTCCCAGTATTTGGCAGGTCCTGTGGTGTGTTCCCAGTATATGGCAGGTCCTGTGGTGTGTTCCCAGTATATGGTAGGTCCTGAGGTGTGTTCCCAGTATATGGCAGGTCCTGTGGTGTGTTCCCAGTATATGGTAGGTCCTGTGGTGTGTTCCCGGTATATGGTAGGTCCTGTGGTGTGTTCCCAGTATATGAAAGGTCCTGTGGTGTGTTCCCAGTATATGGTAGGTCCTGTGGTGTGTTCCCAGTATATGGCAGGACCTGTGGTGTGTTCCCAGTATATGGTAGGTCCTGTGGTGTGTTCCCGGTATATGGCAGGTCCTATGGTGTGTTCCCGGTATATGTATGGTAGGTCCTGTGGTGTGTTCCCGGTATATGGCAGGTCCTGTGGTGTGTTCCCGGTATATGTATGGTAGGTCCTGTGGTGTGTTCCCAGTATATGGTAGGTCCTGTGGTGTGTTCCCGGTATATGGCAGGTCCTATGGTGTGTTCCCGGTATATGTATGGTAGGTCCTGTGGTGTGTTCCCAGTATATGGTAGGTCCTGTGGTGTGTTCCCGGTATATGGCAGGTCCTATGGTGTGTTCCCGGTATATAGCAGGTCCTGTGGTGTGTTCCCAGTATATGGTAGGTCCTGTGGTGTGTTCCCAGTATATGGCAGGTCCTGTGGTGTGTTCCCGGTATATGGCCGGTCCTGTGGTGTATTCCCAGTATATGGTAGGTCCTGTGGTGTGTTCCCGGTATATGGCAGGTCCTGTGGTGTGTTCCCAGTATATGGTAGGTCCTGTGGTGTGTTAACAGTATATGGTAGGTCCTGTGGTGTGTTCCCAGTATATGGAAGGTCCTGTAGGGTGTTCCCAGTATATCGTAGGTCCTGTGGTGTGTGCCCAGTATATGGTAGGTCCTGTGGTGTGTTCCCAGTATATGGCAGGTCCTGTGGTGTGCTCACAGTATATGGAAGGTCCTGTGGTGTGTTCCCGGTATATTGCAGGTCCTGTGGTGTGTTCCCAGTATATGGTAGGTCCTGTGGTGTGTTCCCGGTATATGGCAGGTCCTATGGTGTGTTCCCGGTATATGGCAGGTCCTGTGGTGTGTTCCCAGTATATGGTAGGTCCTGTGGTGTGTTCCCAGTATATGGCAGGTCCTGTGGTGTGTTCCCGGTATATGGCCGGTCCTGTAGTGTGTTCCCAGTATATGGTAGGTCCTGTGGTGTGTTCCCGGTATATGGCAGGTCCTGTGGTGTGTTCCCAGTATATGGTAGGTCCTGTGGTGTGTTCCCGGTATATGGCAGGTCCTGTGGTGTGTTCCCGGTATATGGTAGGTCCTGTGGTGTGTTCCCAGTATATGGTAGGTCCTGTGGTGTGTTCCCAGTATATGGCAGGTCCTGTGGTGTGTTCCCAGTATATGGTAGGTCCTGTGGTGTGTTCCCGGTATATGGCAGGTCCTGTGATGTGTTCCCAGTATATGGTAGGTCCTGTGGTGTGTTCCCAGTATATGGCAGGTCCTGTGGTGTGTTCCCAGTATATGGAAGGTCCTGTGGTGTGTTCCCGGTATATGGCAGGTCCTGTGGTGTGTTCCCGGTATATGGCCGGTCCTGTGGGGTGTTCCCAGTATATGGTAGGTCCTGTGGTGTGTTCCCAGTATATGGCAGGTCCTGTGGTGTGTTCCCGGTATATGGCCGGTCCTGTGGTGTGTTCCCAGTATATGGTAGGTCCTGTGGTGTGTTCCCGGTATATGGCAGGTCCTGTGGTGTGTTCCCAGTATATGGTAGGTCCTGTGGTGTGTTCCCAGTATATGGTAGGTCCTGTGGTGTGTTCCCAGTATATGGCAGGTCTTGTGGGGTGTTCCCGGTATATGGCAGGTCCTGTGGTGTGTTCCCGGTATATGGCAGGTCTTGTGGGGTGTTCCCGGTATATGGCAGGTCCTGTGGTGTGTTCCCGGTATATGGCAGGTCCTGTGGTGTGTTCCCAGTATATGGCAGGTCCTGTGGTGTGTTCCCGGTATATGGCAGGTCCTGTAGTGTGTTCCCAGTATATGGCAGGTCCTGTGGTGTGTTCCCGGTATATGGAAGGTCCTGTGGTGTGTTTCCGGTATATGGCAGGTCCTGTGGTGTGTTCCCGGTATATGGCAGGTCCTATGGTGTGTTCCCGGTATATGGCAGGTCCTGTGGTGTTTTCCCAGTATATGGTAGGTCCTGTGGTGTGTTCCCAGTATATGGCAGGTCCTGTGGTGTGTTCCCAGTATATGGCAGGTCCTGTGGTGTGTTCCCAGTATATGGCAGGTCCTGTGGTGTGTTCCCAGTATATGGCCGGTCCTGTGGTGTGTTCCCAGTATATGGCAGGTCCTGTGGTGTGTTCCCAGTATATGGCAGGTCCTGTGGTGTGTTCCTGGTATATGGCCGGTCCTGTGGTGTGTTCCCAGTATATGGTAGGTCCTGTGGTGTGTTCCCGGTATATGGCAGGTCCTGTGGTGTGTTCCCAGTATATGGTAGGTCCTGTGGTGTGTTAACAGTATATGGTGGGTCCTGTGGTGTGTTCCCAGTATATGGAAGGTCCTGTAGGGTGTTCCCAGTATATGGTAGGTCCTGTGGTGTGTTCCCAGTATATGGTAGGTCCTGTGGTGTGTTCCCAGTATATGGCAGGTCCTGTGGTGTGCTCACAGTATATGGAAGGTCCTGTGGTGTGTTCCCGGTATATGGCAGGTCCTGTGGTGTGTTCCCAGTATATGGTAGGTCCTGTGGTATGTTCCCAGTATATGGCAGGTCCTATGGTGTGTTCCCGGTATATGGCAGGTCCTGTGGTGTGTTCCCAGTATATGGTAGGTCCTGTGGTGTGTTCCCAGTATATGGCAGGTCCTGTGGTGTGTTCCCGGTATATGGCCGGTCCTGTAGTGTGTTCCCAGTATATGGTAGGTCCTGTGGTGTGTTCCCGGTATATGGCAGGTCCTGTGGTGTGTTCCCAGTATATGGAAGGTCCTGTGGTGTGTTCACAGTATATGGAAGGTCCTGTGGTGTGTTCCCGGTATATGGCAGGTCCTGTGTTGTGTTCCCAGTATATGGTAGGTCCTGTGGTGTGTTCCCGGTATATGGCAGGTCCTGTTTTGTGTTCCCAGTATATGGAAGGTCCTGTGGTGTGTTCCCGGTATATGGCAGGTCCTGTGGTGTGTTCCCAGTATATAGCAGGTCCTGAGGTGTGTTCCCGGTATATGGCAGGTCCTGTGGTGTGTTCCCGGTATATGGCAGGTCCTGTGTTGTGTTCCCGGTATATGGCAGGTCCTGAGGTGTGTTCCCAGTATAAGGTAGGTCCTGTGGTGTGTTCCCAGTATATGGCAGGTCCTGTGGTGTGTTCCCGGTATATGGTAGGTCCTGTGGTGTGTTCCCAGTATATGGAAGGTCCTGTGGTGTGTTCCCAGTATATGGTAGGTCCTGTGGTGTGTTCCCAGTATATGGCAGGTCTTGTGGGGTGTTCCCGGTATATGGCAGGTCCTGTGGTGTGTTCCCGGTATATGGCAGGTCTTGTGGGGTGTTCCCGGTATATGGCAGGTCCTGTGGTGTGTTCCCGGTATATGGCAGGTCCTGTGGTGTGTTCCCAGTATATGGCAGGTCCTGTGGTGTGTTCCCGGTATATGGCAGGTCCTGTAGTGTGTTCCCAGTATATGGCAGGTCCTGTGGTGTGTTCCCGGTATATGGAAGGTCCTGTGGTGTGTTTCCGGTATATGGCAGGTCCTGTGGTGTGTTCCCGGTATATGGCAGGTCCTATGGTGTGTTCCCGGTATATGGCAGGTCCTGTGGTGTGTTCCCAGTATATGGTAGGTCCTGTGGTGTGTTCCCAGTATATGGCAGGTCCTGTGGTGTGTTCCCAGTATATGGCAGGTCCTGTGGTGTGTTCCCAGTATATGGCAGGTCCTGTGGTGTGTTCCCAGTATATGGCCGGTCCTGTGGTGTGTTCCCAGTATATGGCAGGTCCTGTGGTGTGTTCCCAGTATATGGCAGGTCCTGTGGTGTGTTCCTGGTATATGGCCGGTCCTGTGGTGTGTTCCCAGTATATGGCAGGTCCTGTGGTGTGTTCCCAGTATATGGTAGGTCCTGTGGTGTGTTAACAGTATATGGTGGGTCCTGTGGTGTGTTCCCAGTATATGGAAGGTCCTGTAGGGTGTTCCCAGTATATGGTAGGTCCTGTGGTGTGTTCCCAGTATATGGTAGGTCCTGTGGTGTGTTCCCAGTATATGGCAGGTCCTGTGGTGTGCTCACAGTATATGGAAGGTCCTGTGGTGTGTTCCCGGTATATGGCAGGTCCTGTGGTGTG
This sequence comes from Anomaloglossus baeobatrachus, assembly GCF_048569485.1. Taxonomy (NCBI): domain Eukaryota; kingdom Metazoa; phylum Chordata; class Amphibia; order Anura; family Aromobatidae; genus Anomaloglossus; species Anomaloglossus baeobatrachus. The sequence goes on along the minus strand of NC_134356.1, from coordinate 21,203,562 downwards.
TTCCCAGTATATGGTAGGTCCTGTGGTGTGTTCCCAGTATATGGCAGGTCCTATGGTGTGTTCCCGGTATATGGCAGGTCCTGTGGTGTGTTCCCAGTATATGGTAGGTCCTGTGGTGTGTTCCCAGTATATGGCAGGTCCTGTGGTGTGTTCCCGGTATATGGCCGGTCCTGTAGTGTGTTCCCAGTATATGGTAGGTCCTGTGGTGTGTTCCCGGTATATGGCAGGTCCTGTGGTGTGTTCCCAGTATATGGTAGGTCCTGTGGTGTGTTCCCAGTATATGGCAGGTCCTGTGGTGTGTTCCCAGTATATGGAAGGTCCTGTGGTGTGTTCCCGGTATATGGCAGGTCCTGTGGTGTCTTCCCGGTATATGGCCGGTCCTGTGGGGTGTTCCCAGTATATGGTAGGTCCTGTGGTGTGTTCCCAGTATATGGCAGGTCCTGTGGTGTGTTCCCAGTATATGGCCGGTCCTGTGGGGTGTTCCCAGTATATGGCAGGTCCTGTGGTGTGTTCCCAGTATATGGCAGGTCCTGTGGTGTGTTTCCGGTATATGGCCGGTCCTGTGGTGTGTTCCCAGTATATGGTAGGTCCTGTGGTGTGTTCCCGGTATATGGCAGGTCCTGTGGTGTGTTCCCAGTATATGGTAGGTCCTGTGGTGTGTTCCCAGTATATGGTAGGTCCTGTGGTGTGTTCCCGGTATATGGCAGGTCCTATGGTGTGTTCCCAGTATATGGTAGGTCCTGTGGTGTGTTCCCAGTATATGGCAGGACCTGTGGTGTGTTCACAGTATATGGAAGGTCCTGTGGTGTGTTCCCAGTATATGGAAGGTCCTGTGGTGTGTTCACAGTATATGGAAGGTCCTGTGGTGTGTTCCCGGTATATGGCAGGTCCTGTGTTGTGTTCCCAGTATATGGTAGGTCCTGTGGTGTGTTCCCGGTATATGGCAGGTCCTGTTGTGTGTCCCCAGTATATGGAAGGTCCTGTGGTGTGTTCCCGGTATATGGCAGGTCCTGTGGTGTGTTCCCGGTATATGGCAGGTCCTGTGGGGTGTTCCCGGTATATGTCAGGTCCTGTGGTGTGTTCCCGGTATATGGCAGGTCCTGTGGTGTGTTCCCAGTATATAGCAGGTCCTGAGGTGTGTTCCCGGTATATGGCAGGTCCTGTGGTGTGTTCCCAGTATAAGGTAGGTCCTGTGGTGTGTTCCCAGTATATAGCAGGTCCTGAGGTGTGTTCCCGGTATATGGCAGGTCCTGTGGTGTGTTCCCAGTATATGGTAGGTCCTGTGGTGTGTTCCCGGTATATGGCAGGTCCTGTGGTGTGTTCCCGGTATATGGCAGGTCCTGTGGTGTGTTCCCAGTATAAGGTAGGTCCTGTGGTGTGTTCCCAGTATATGGCAGGTCCTGTGGTGTGTTCCCGGTATATGGTAGGTCCTGTGGTGTGTTCCCAGTATATGGAAGGTCCTGTGGTGTGTTCCCAGTATATGGTAGGTCCTGTGGTGTGTTCCCAGTATATGGCAGGACCTGTGGTGTGTTCCCGGTATATGGTAGGTCCTGTGGTGTGTTCCCGGTATATGGCAGGTCCTGTGGTGTGTTCCCAGTATATGGTAGGTCCTGTGGTGTGTTCCCGGTATATGGCAGGTCCTATGGTGTGTTCCCGGTATATGGCAGGTCCTGTGGTGTGTTCCCAGTATATGGTAGGTCCTGTGGTGTGTTCCCAGTATATGGTAGGTCCTGTGGTGTGTTCCCGGTATATGTCAGGTCCTGTGGTGTGTTCCCAGTATATGGCAGGTCCTGTGGTGTGTTCCCAGTATATGGTAGGTCCTGTGGTGTGTTCCCGGTATATGGCAGGTCCTATGGTGTGTTCCCAGTATATGGTAGGTCCTGTGGTGTGTTCCCAGTATATGATAGGTCCTGTGGTGTGTTCCCAGTATATGGCAGGTCCTATGGTGTGTTCCCAGTATATGGTAGGTCCTGTGGTGTGTTCCCAGTATATGGTAGGTCCTGTGGTGTGTTCCCGGTATAAGGTAGGTCCTGTGGTATGTTCCCGGTATATGGCAGGTCCTGTGGTGTGTTCCCGGTATATGGCAGTTCCTATGGTGTGTTCCCGGTATATGTCAGGTCCTGTGGGGTGTTCCCGGTATATGGCAGGTCCTGTGGTGTGTTCCCGGTATATGGCAGGTCCTGTGGTGTGTTCCCATTATATGGCAGGTCCTGTGGTGTGTTCCCGGTATATGGCAGGTCCTGTGGTGTGTTCCCGGTATATGGCAGGTCCTGTGGTGTGTTCCCGGTATATGGCAGGTCCTGTGGGGTGTTCCCGGTATATGTCAGGTCCTGTGGTGTGTTCCCGGTATATGGCAGGTCCTGTGGTGTGTTCCCAGTATATAGCAGGTCCTGAGGTGTGTTCCCGGTATATGGCAGGTCTTGTGGTGTGTTCCCGGTATATGGCAGGTCCTGTGGTGTGTTCCCGGTATATGGCAGGTCCTGTGGTGTGTTCCCAGTATATGGAAGGTCCTGTGGTGTGTTCCCGGTATATGGCAGGTCCTGTGGTGTGTTCCCGGTATATGGCAGGTCCTGTGGGGTGTTCCCGGTATATGTCAGGTCCTGTGGTGTGTTCCCGGTATATGGCAGGTCCTGTGGTGTGTTCCCAGTATATAGCAGGTCCTGAGGTGTGTTCCCGGTATATGGCAGGTCTTGTGGTGTGTTCCCGGTATATGGCAGGTCCTGTGGTGTGTTCCCGGTATATGGCAGGTCCTGTGGTGTGTTCCCAGTATAAGGTAGGTCCTGTGGTGTGTTCCCAGTATATGGCAGGTCCTGTGGTGTGTTCCCGGTATATGGTAGGTCCTGTGGTGTGTTCCCAGTATATGGAAGGTCCTGTGGTGTGTTCCCAGTATATGGTAGGTCCTGTGGTGTGTTCCCAGTATATGGCAGGACCTGTGGTGTGTTCCCGGTATATGGTAGGTCCTGTGGTGTGTTCCCGGTATATGGCAGGTCCTGTGGTGTGTTCCCAGTATATGGTAGGTCCTGTGGTGTGTTCCCGGTATATGGCAGGTCCTATGGTGTGTTCCCGGTATATGGCAGGTCCTGTGGTGTGTTCCCAGTATATGGTAGGTCCTGTGGTGTGTTCCCAGTATATGGTAGGTCCTGTGGTGTGTTCCCGGTATATGTCAGGTCCTGTGGTGTGTTCCCAGTATATGGCAGGTCCTGTGGTGTGTTCCCAGTATATGGTAGGTCCTGTGGTGTGTTCCCGGTATATGGCAGGTCCTATGGTGTGTTCCCAGTATATGGTAGGTCCTGTGGTGTGTTCCCAGTATATGATAGGTCCTGTGGTGTGTTCCCAGTATATGGCAGGTCCTATGGTGTGTTCCCAGTATATGGTAGGTCCTGTGGTGTGTTCCCAGTATATGGTAGGTCCTGTGGTGTGTTCCCGGTATAAGGTAGGTCCTGTGGTATGTTCCCGGTATATGGCAGGTCCTGTGGTGTGTTCCCGGTATATGGCAGTTCCTATGGTGTGTTCCCGGTATATGTCAGGTCCTGTGGGGTGTTCCCGGTATATGGCAGGTCCTGTGGTGTGTTCCCGGTATATGGCAGGTCCTGTGGTGTGTTCCCATTATATGGCAGGTCCTGTGGTGTGTTCCCGGTATATGGCAGGTCCTGTGGTGTGTTCCCGGTATATGGCAGGTCCTGTGGTGTGTTCCCGGTATATGGCAGGTCCTGTGGGGTGTTCCCGGTATATGTCAGGTCCTGTGGTGTGTTCCCGGTATATGGCAGGTCCTGTGGTGTGTTCCCAGTATATAGCAGGTCCTGAGGTGTGTTCCCGGTATATGGCAGGTCTTGTGGTGTGTTCCCGGTATATGGCAGGTCCTGTGGTGTGTTCCCGGTATATGGCAGGTCCTGTGGTGTGTTCCCAGTATAAGGTAGGTCCTGTGGTGTGTTCCCAGTATATGGCAGGTCCTGTGGTGTGTTCCCGGTATATGGTAGGTCCTGTGGTGTGTTCCCAGTATATGGAAGGTCCTGTGGTGTGTTCCCAGTATATGGTAGGTCCTGTGGTGTGTTCCCAGTATATGGCAGGACCTGTGGTGTGTTCCCGGTATATGGTAGGTCCTGTGGTGTGTTCCCGGTATATGGCAGGTCCTGTGGTGTGTTCCCAGTATATGGTAGGTCCTGTGGTGTGTTCCCGGTATATGGCAGGTCCTACGGTGTGTTCCCGGTATATGGCAGGTCCTGTGGTGTGTTCCCAGTATATGGTAGGTCCTGTGGTGTGTTCCCAGTATATGGTAGGTCCTGTGGTGTGTTCCCGGTATATGTCAGGTCCTGTGGTGTGTTCCCAGTATATGGCAGGTCCTGTGGTGTGTTCCCAGTATATGGTAGGTCCTGTGGTGTGTTCCCGGTATATGGCAGATCCTATGGTGTGTTCCCAGTATATGGTAGGTCCTGTGGTGTGTTCCCAGTATATGGCAGGTCCTATGGTGTGTTCCCAGTATATGGTAGGTCCTGTGGTGTGTTCCCAGTATATGGTAGGTCCTGTGGTGTGTTCCCGGTATAAGGTAGGTCCTGTGGTATGTTCCCGGTATATGGCAGGTCCTGTGGTGTGTTCCCAGTATATGGAAGGTCCTGTGGTGTGTTCCCGGTATATGGCAGGTCCTGTGGTGTGTTCCCGGTATATGGCAGTTCCTATGGTGTGTTCCCGGTATATGTCAGGTCCTGTGGGGTGTTCCCGGTATATGGCAGGTCCTGTGGGGTGTTCCCGGTATATGGCAGGTCCTGTGGTGTGTTCCCAGTATATGGCAGGTCCTGTGGTGTGTTCCCGGTATATGGCAGGTCCTGTGGTGTGTTCCCGGTATATGGCAGGTCCTGTGGTGTGTTCCCAGTATATGGCAGGTCCTGTGGTGTGTTCCCGGTATATGGCAGGTCCTGTGGTGTGTTCCCAGTATATGGTAGGTCCTGTGGTGTGTTCCCGGTATATGGCAGGTACTATGGTGTGTTCCCGGTATATGGCAGGTCCTGTGGTGTGTTCCCAGTATATGGTAGGTCCTGTGGTGTGTTCCCAGTATATGGCGGGTCCTGTGGTGTGTTCCCGGTATATGGCCGGTCCTGTAGTGTGTTCCCAGTATATGGTAGGTCCTGTGGTGTGTTCCCGGTATATGGCAGGTCCTGTGGTGTGTTCCCAGTATATGGTAGGTCCTGTGGTGTGTTCCCAGTATATGGCAGGTCCTGTGGTGTGTTCCCAGTATATGGAAGGTCCTGTGGTGTGTTCCCGGTATATGGCAGGTCCTGTGGTGTCTTCCCGGTATATGGCCGGTCCTGTGGGGTGTTCCCAGTATATGGTAGGTCCTGTGGTGTGTTCCCAGTATATGGCAGGTCCTGTGGTGTGTTCCCGGTATATGGCCGGTCCTGTGGTGTGTTCCCAGTATATGGTAGGTCCTGTGGTGTGTTCCCGGTATATGGCAGGTCCTGTGGTGTGTTCCCAGTATATGGTAGGTCCTGTGGTGTGTTCCCAGTATATGGTAGGTCCTGTGGTGTGTTCCCAGTATATGGTAGGTCCTGTGGTGTGTTCCCAGTATATGGCAGGACCTGTGGTGTGTTCACAGTATATGGAAGGTCCTGTGGTGTGTTCCCAGTATATGGAAGGTCCTGTGGTGTGTTCACAGTATATGGAAGGTCCTGTGGTGTGTTCCCGGTATATGGCAGGTCCTGTGTTGTGTTCCCAGTATATGGTAGGTCCTGTGGTGTGTTCCCGGTATATAGCAGGTCCTGTTGTGTGTTCCCAGTATATGGAAGGTCCTGTGGTGTGTTCCCGGTATATGGCAGGTCCTGTGGTGTGTTCCCGGTATATGGCAGGTCCTGTGGTGTGTTCCCGGTATATGGCAGGTCCTGTGGGGTGTTCCCGGTATATGTCAGGTCCTGTGGTGTGTTCCCGGTATATGGCAGGTCCTCTGGTGTGTTCCCAGTATATAGCAGGTCCTGAGGTGTGTTCCCGGTATATGGCAGGTCCTGTGGTGTGTTCCCGGTATATGGCAGGTCCTGTGTTGTGTTCCCGGTATATGGCAGGTCCTGAGGTGTGTTCCCAGTATAAGGTAGGTCCTGTGGTGTGTTCCCAGTATATGGCAGGTCCTGTGGTGTGTTCCCGGTATATGGTAGGTCCTGTGGTGTGTTCCCAGTATATGGAAGGTCCTGTGGTGTGTTCCCAGTATATGGTAGGTCCTGTGGTGTGTTCCCAGTATATGGCAGGTCTTGTGGGGTGTTTCCGGTATATGGCAGGTCCTGTGGTGTGTTCCCGGTATATGGCAGGTCTTGTGGGGTGTTCCCGGTATATGGCAGGTCCTGTGGTGTGTTCCCGGTATATGGCAGGTCCTGTGGTGTGTTCCCAGTATATGGCAGGTCCTGTGGTGTGTTCCCGGTATATGGCAGGTCCTGTGGTGTGTTCCCAGTATATGGCAGGTCCTGTGGTGTGTTCCCGGTATATGGAAGGTCCTGTGGTGTGTTTCCGGTATATGGCAGGTCCTGTGGTGTGTTCCCGGTATATGGCATTTTCTATGGTGTGTTCCCGGTATATGGCAGGTCCTGTGGTGTGTTCCCAGTATATGGTAGGTCCTGTGGTGTGTTCCCAGTATATGGCAGGTCCTGTGGTGTGTTCCCAGTATATGGCAGGTCCTGTGGTGTGTTCCCAGTATATGGCAGGTCCTGTGGTGTGTTCCCAGTATATGGCTGGTCCTGTGGTGTGTTCCCAGTATATGGCAGGTCCTGTGGTGTGTTCCCAGTATATGGCAGGTCTTGTGGTGTGTTCCCAGTATATGGCCGGTCCTGTGGTGTGTTCCCAGTATATGGCAGGTCCTGTGGTGTGTTCCTGGTATATGGCCGGTCCTGTGGTGTGTTCCCAGTATATGGTAGGTCCTGTGGTGTGTTCCCGGTATATGGCAGGTCCTGTGGTGTGTTCCCAGTATATGGTAGGTCCTGTGGTGTGTTAACAGTATATGGTGGGTCCTGTGGTGTGTTCCCAGTATATGGAAGGTCCTGTAGGGTGTTCCCAGTATATGGTAGGTCCTGTGGTGTGTTCCCAGTATATGGTAGGTCCTGTGGTGTGTTCCCAGTATATGGCAGGTCCTGTGGTGTGTTCCCGGTATATGGCAGGTCCTGTGGTGTGTTCCCAGTATATGGTAGGTCCTGTGGTGTGTTCCCAGTATATGGCAGGTCCTATGGTGTGTTCCCGGTATATGGCAGGTCCTGTGGTGTGTTCCCAGTATATGGTAGGTCCTGTGGTATGTTCCCAGTATATGGCAGGTCCTGTAGTGTGTTCCCAGTATATGGTAGGTCCTGTGGTGTGTTCCCGGTATATGGCAGGTCCTGTAGTGTGTTCCCAGTATATGGTAGGTCCTGTGGTGTGTTCCCGGTATATGGCAGGTCCTGTGGTGTGTTCCCAGTATATGGTAGGTCCTGTGGTGTGTTCCCAGTATATGGCAGGTCCTGTGGTGTGTTCCCAGTATATGGAAGGTCCTGTGGTGTGTTCCCGGTATATGGCAGGTCCTGTGGTGTCTTCCCGGTATATGGCCGGTCCTGTGGGTTGTTCCCAGTATATGGTAGGTCCTGTGGTGTGTTCCCAGTATATGGCAGGTCCTGTGGGGTGTTCCCAGTATATGGCAGGTCCTGTGGTGTGTTCCCAGTATATGGCAGGTCCTGTGGTGTGTTTCCGGTATATGGCCGGTCCTGTGGTGTGTTCCCAGTATATGGTAGGTCCTGTGGTGTGTTCCCGGTATATGGCAGGTCCTGTGGTGTGTTCCCAGTATATGGTAGGTCCTGTGGTGTGTTCCCAGTATATGGTAGGTCCTGTGGTGTGTTCCCGGTATATGGCAGGTCCTATGGTGTGTTCCCAGTATATGGTAGGTCCTGTGGTGTGTTCCCAGTATATGGCAGGACCTGTGGTGTGTTCACAGTATATGGAAGGTCCTGTGGTGTGTTCCCAGTATATGGAAGGTCCTGTGGTGTGTTCACAGTATATGGAAGGTCCTGTGGTGTGTTCCCGGTATATGGCAGGTCCTGTGTTGTGTTCCCAGTATATGGTAGGTCCTGTGGTGTGTTCCCGGTATATGGCAGGTCCTGTTGTGTGTCCCCAGTATATGGAAGGTCCTGTGGTGTGTTCCCGGTATATGGCAGGTCCTGTGGTGTGTTCCCGGTATATGGCAGGTCCTGTGGGGTGTTCCCGGTATATGTCAGGTCCTGTGGTGTGTTCCCGGTATATGGCAGGTCCTGTGGTGTGTTCCCAGTATATAGCAGGTCCTGAGGTGTGTTCCCGGTATATGGCAGGTCTTGTGGTGTGTTCCCGGTATATGGCAGGTCCTGTGGTGTGTTCCCGGTATATGGCAGGTCCTGTGGTGTGTTCCCAGTATAAGGTAGGTCCTGTGGTGTGTTCCCAGTATATGGCAGGTCCTGTGGTGTGTTCCCGGTATATGGTAGGTCCTGTGGTGTGTTCCCAGTATATGGAAGGTCCTGTGGTGTGTTCCCAGTATATGGTAGGTCCTGTGGTGTGTTCCCAGTATATGGCAGGACCTGTGGTGTGTTCCCGGTATATGGTAGGTCCTGTGGTGTGTTCCCGGTATATGGCAGGTCCTGTGGTGTGTTCCCAGTATATGGTAGGTCCTGTGGTGTGTTCCCGGTATATGGCAGGTCCTATGGTGTGTTCCCGGTATATGGCAGGTCCTGTGGTGTGTTCCCAGTATATGGTAGGTCCTGTGGTGTGTTCCCAGTATATGGTAGGTCCTGTGGTGTGTTCCCGGTATATGTCAGGTCCTGTGGTGTGTTCCCAGTATATGGCAGGTCCTGTGGTGTGTTCCCAGTATATGGTAGGTCCTGTGGTGTGTTCCCGGTATATGGCAGGTCCTATGGTGTGTTCCCAGTATATGGTAGGTCCTGTGGTGTGTTCCCAGTATATGGCAGGTCCTATGGTGTGTTCCCAGTATATGGTAGGTCCTGTGGTGTGTTCCCAGTATATGGTAGGTCCTGTGGTGTGTTCCCGGTATAAGGTAGGTCCTGTGGTATGTTCCCGGTATATGGCAGGTCCTGTGGTGTGTTCCCGGTATATGGCAGTTCCTATGGTGTGTTCCCGGTATATGTCAGGTCCTGTGGGGTGTTCCCGGTATATGGCAGGTCCTGTGGTGTGTTCCCGGTATATGGCAGGTCCTGTGGTGTGTTCCCATTATATGGCAGGTCCTGTGGTGTGTTCCCGGTATATGGCAGGTCCTGTGGTGTGTTCCCGGTATATGGCAGGTCCTGTGGTGTGTTCCCGGTATATGGCAGGTCCTGTGGGGTGTTCCCGGTATATGTCAGGTCCTGTGGTGTGTTCCCGGTATATGGCAGGTCCTGTGGTGTGTTCCCAGTATATAGCAGGTCCTGAGGTGTGTTCCCGGTATATGGCAGGTCTTGTGGTGTGTTCCCGGTATATGGCAGGTCCTGTGGTGTGTTCCCGGTATATGGCAGGTCCTGTGGTGTGTTCCCAGTATAAGGTAGGTCCTGTGGTGTGTTCCCAGTATATGGCAGGTCCTGTGGTGTGTTCCCGGTATATGGTAGGTCCTGTGGTGTGTTCCCAGTATATGGAAGGTCCTGTGGTGTGTTCCCAGTATATGTTAGGTCCTGTGGTGTGTTCCCAGTATATGGCAGGACCTGTGGTGTGTTCCCGGTATATGGTAGGTCCTGTGGTGTGTTCCCGGTATATGGCAGGTCCTGTGGTGTGTTCCCAGTATATGGTAGGTCCTGTGGTGTGTTCCCGGTATATGGCAGGTCCTATGGTGTGTTCCCGGTATATGGCAGGTCCTGTGGTGTGTTCCCAGTATATGGTAGGTCCTGTGGTGTGTTCCCAGTATATGGTAGGTCCTGTGGTGTGTTCCCGGTATATGTCAGGTCCTGTGGTGTGTTCCCAGTATATGGCAGGTCCTGTGGTGTGTTCCCAGTATATGGTAGGTCCTGTGGTGTGTTCCCGGTATATGGCAGATCCTATGGTGTGTTCCCAGTATATGGTAGGTCCTGTGGTGTGTTCCCAGTATATGGCAGGTCCTATGGTGTGTTCCCAGTATATGGTAGGTCCTGTGGTGTGTTCCCAGTATATGGTAGGTCCTGTGGTGTGTTCCCGGTATAAGGTAGGTCCTGTGGTATGTTCCCGGTATATGGCAGGTCCTGTGGTGTGTTCCCAGTATATGGAAGGTCCTGTGGTGTGTTCCCGGTATATGGCAGGTCCTGTGGTGTGTTCCCGGTATATGGCAGTTCCTATGGTGTGTTCCCGGTATATGTCAGGTCCTGTGGGGTGTTCCCGGTATATGGCAGGTCCTGTGGGGTGTTCCCGGTATATGGCAGGTCCTGTGGTGTGTTCCCAGTATATGGCAGGTCCTGTTGTGTGTTCCCGGTATATGGCAGGTCCTGTGGTGTGTTCCCGGTATATGGCAGGTCCTGTGGTGTGTTCCCAGTATATGGCAGGTCCTGTGGTGTGTTCCCGGTATATGGCAGGTCCTGTGGTGTGTTCCCGGTATACTGCAGGTCCTGTGGTGTGTTCCCAGTATATGGAAGGTCCTGTGGTGTGTTCCCGGTATATGGCAGGTCCTGTGGGGTGTTCCCAGTATATGGAAGGTCCTGTGGGGTGTTCCCAGTATATGGCAGGTCCTGTAGGGTGTTCCCAGAATATGGAAGGTCCTGTGGTGTGTTCCCGGTATATGGCAGGTCCTGTAGGGTGTTCCCAGTATATGGAAGGTCCTGTGGGGTGTTCCCGGTATATGGTAGGTCCTGTGGGGTGTTCCCAGTATATGGTAGGTCCTGAGGTGTGTTCCCAGTATATGGTAGGTCCTGTGGTGTGTTCCCATTATATGGTAGGTCCTGTGGGGTGTTCCCAGTATATGGTAGGTCCTGTGGTGTGTTCCCGGTATATGGCAGGTCCTGTGGTGTGTTCCCAGTATATGGTAGGTCCTGTGGTGTGTTAACAGTATATGGTAGGTCCTGTGGTGTGTTCCCAGTATATGGAAGGTCCTGTAGGGTGTTCCCAGTATATGGTAGTTCCTGTGGTGTGTTCCCAGTATATGGCAGGTCCTGTGGTGTGTTAACAGTATATGGAAGGTCCTGTGGTGTGTTCCAGGTATATGGCAGGTCCTGTGGTGTGTTCCCAGTATATGGTAGGTCCTGTGGTGTGTTCCCGGTATATGGCAGGTCCTATGGTGTGTTCCCGGTATATGGCAGGTCCTGTGGTGTGTTCCCAGTATATGGTAGGTCCTGTGGTGTGTTCCCAGTATATGGCAGGTCCTGTGGTGTGTTCCCAGTATATGGTAGGTCCTGTGGTGTGTTAACAGTATATGGTAGGTCCTGTGGTGTGTTCCCAGTATATGGAAGGTCCTGTAGGGTGTTCCCAGTATATGGTAGGTCCTGTGGTGTGTTCCCAGTATATGGTAGGTCCTGTGGTGTGTTCCCAGTATATGGCAGGTCCTGTGGTGTGCTCACAGTATATGGAAGGTCCTGTGGTGTGTTCCCGGTATATGGCAGGTCCTGTGGTGTGTTCCCAGTATATGGTAGGTCCTGTGGTGTGTTCCCGGTATATGGCAGGTCCTATGGTGTGTTCCCGGTATATGGCAGGTCCTGTGGTGTGTTCCCAGTATATGGTAGGTCCTGTGGTGTGTTCCCGGTATATGGCAGGTCCTGTGGTGTGTTCCCAGTATATGGCAGGTCCTGTGGTGTGTTCCCGGTATATGGCCGGTCCTATAGTGTGTTCCCAGTATATGGTAGGTCCTGTGGTGTGTTCCCGGTATATGGCAGGTCCTGTGGTGTGTTCCCAGTATATGGTAGGTCCTGTGGTGTGTTCCCAGTATATGGCAGGTCCTGTGGTGTGTTCCCAGTATATGGAAGGTCCTGTGGTGTGTTCCCTGTATATGGCAGGTCCTGTGGTGTGTTCCCGGTATATGGCCGATCCCGTGGGGTGTTCCCAGTATATGGTAGGTCCTGTGGTGTGTTCCCAGTATATGGTAGGTCCTGTGGTGTGTTCCCGGTATATGGCAGGTCCTGTGGTGTGTTCCCAGTATATGGTAGGTCCTGTGGTGTGTTCCCAGTATATGGTAGGTCCTGTGGTGTGTTCCCGGTATATGGCAGGTCCTATGGTGTGTTCCCAGTATATGGTAGGTCCTGTGTTGTGTTCCCAGTATATGGCAGGACCTGTGGTGTGTTCACAGTATATGGAAGGTCCTGTGGTGTGTTCCCAGTATATGGAAGGTCCTGTGGTGTGTTCACAGTATATGGAAGGTCCTGTGGTGTGTTCCCGGTATATGGCAGGTCCTGTGTTGTGTTCCCAGTATATGGTAGGTCCTGTGGTGTGTTCCCGGTATATGGCAGGTCCTGTTGTGTGTTCCCAGTATATGGAAGGTCCTGTGGTGTGTTCCCGGTATATGGCAGGTCCTGTGGTGTGTTCCCGGTATATGGCAGGTCCTGTGGTGTGTTCCCGGTATATGGCAGGTCCTGTGGGGTGTTCCCGGTATATGGCAGGTCCTGTGGTGTGTTCCCGGTATATGGCAGGTCCTGAGGTGTGTTCCCGGTATATGGCAGGTCCTGTGGTGTGTTCCCAGTATATGGCAGGTCCTGTGGTGTGCTCACAGTATATGGAAGGTCCTGTGGTGTGTTCCCGGTATATGGCAGGTCCTGTGGTGTGTTCCCAGTATATGGTAGGTCCTGTGGTGTGTTCCCGGTATATGGCAGGTCCTATGGTGTGTTCCCGGTATATGGCAGGTCCTGTGGTGTGTTCCCAGTATATGGTAGGTCCTGTGGTGTGTTCCCGGTATATGGCAGGTCCTGTGGTGTGTTCCCAGTATATGGCAGGTCCTGTGGTGTGTTCCCGGTATATGGCCGGTCCTGTAGTGTGTTCCCAGTATATGGTAGGTCCTGTGGTGTGTTCCCGGTATATGGCAGGTCCTGTGGTGTGTTCCCAGTTTATGGTAGGTCCTGTGGTGTGTTCCCAGTATATGGCAGGTCCTGTGGTGTGTTCCCAGTATATGGAAGGTCCTGTGGTGTGTTCCCTGTATATGGCAGGTCCTGTGGTGTGTTCCCTGTATATGGCAGGTCCTGTGGGGTGTTCCCAGTATATGGTAGGTCCTGTGGTGTGTTCCCAGTATATGGTAGGTCCTGTGGTGTGTTCCCGGTATATGGCAGGTCCTGTGGTGTGTTCCCAGTATATGGTAGGTCCTGTGGTGTGTTCCCAGTATATGGTAGGTCCTGTGGTGTGTTCCCGGTATATGGCAGGTCCTATGGTGTGTTCCCAGTATATGGTAGGTCCTGTGTTGTGTTCCCAGTATATGGCAGGACCTGTGGTGTGTTCACAGTATATGGAAGGTCCTGTGGTGTGTTCCCAGTATATGGAAGGTCCTGTGGTGTGTTCACAGTATATGGAAGGTCCTGTGGTGTGTTCCCGGTATATGGCAGGTCCTGTGTTGTGTTCCCAGTATATGGTAGGTCCTGTGGTGTGTTCCCGGTATATGGCAGGTCCTGTTGTGTGTTCCCAGTATATGGAAAGTCCTGTGGTGTGTTCCCGGTATATGGCAGGTCCTGTGGTGTGTTCCCGGTATATGGCAGGTCCTGTGGTGTGTTCCCGGTATATGGCAGGTCCTGTGGGGTGTTCCCGGTATATGGCAGGTCCTGTGGTGTGTTCCCGGTATATGGCAGGTCCTGAGGTGTGTTCCCGGTATATGGCAGGTCCTGTGGTGTGTTCCCAGTATATAGCAGGTCCTGAGGTGTGTTCCCGGTATATGGCAGGTCCTGTGGTGTGTTCCCGATATATGACAGGTCCTGTGGTGTGTTCCCGGTATATGGCAGGTCCTGTGGTGTGTTCCCGGTATATGGAAGGTCCTGTGGTGTGTTCCCGGTATATGGCAGGTCCTCTGGTGTGTTCCCGGTATATGGCAGGTCCTGTGGTGTGTTCCCGGTATATGGCAGGTCCTGTGGTGTGTTCCCAGTATATGGTAGGTCCTGTGCTGTGTTCCCGGTATATGGCAGGTCCTGTGGTGTGTTCCCGGTATATAGCAGGTCCTGTGGGGTGTTCCCGGTATATGGTAGGTCCTGTGGTGTGTTCCCGGTATATGGCAGGTCCTGTGGTGTGTTCCCGGTATATGGCAGGTCCTGTGGTGTGTTCCCAGTATATGGTAGGTCCTGTGGTGTGTTCCCGGTATATGGCAGGTCCTGTGGTGTGTTCCCAGTATATGGAAGGTCCTGTGGTGTGTTCCCGGTATATGGCCAGTCCTGTGGTGTGTTCCCAGTATATGGTAGGTCCTGTGGTGTGTTCCCGGTATATGGTAGGTCCTGTGGTGTGTTCCCAGTATATGGCAGGTCCTGTGGTGTGTTCCCGGTATATGGTAGGTCCTGTGGTGTGTTCCCAGTATATGGTAGGTCCTGTGGTGTGTCCCAGTATATGGTAGGTCCTGTGGTGTGTTCCCAGTATATGGAAGGTCCTGTGGTGTGTTCCTAGTATATGGTAGGTCCTGTGGTGTGTTCCCAGTATATGGCAGGTCCTGTGGTGTGTTCCCAGTATTTGGAATGTCCTGTGGTGTGTTCCCGGTATATGGCAGGTCCTGTGGTGTGTTCCCGGTATATGGCCGGTCCTGTGGTGTGTTCCCAGTATATGTTAGGTCCTGTGGTGTGTTCCCGGTATATGGTAGGTCCTGTGGTGTGTTCCCAGTATATGGAAGGTCCTGTGGTGTGTTCCCAGTATATGGTAGGTCCTGTGGTGTGTTCCCAGTATATGGCAGGTCCTGTGGTGTGTTCCCAGTATATGGAAGGTCCTGTGGTGTGTTCCCGGTATATGGCAGGTCCTGTGGTGTGTTCCTAGTATATGGTAGGTCCTGTGGCGTGTTCCCGGTATATGGCAGGTCCTGTGGTGTGTTCCCGTTATATGGCAGGTCCTGAGGTGTGTTTCCAGTATATGGCAGGTCCTGTGGTGTGTTCCCGGTATATGGCAGGTCCTGTGGTGTGTTCCCGGTATATGGCAGGTCCTGTGGGGTGTTCCCGGTATATGTCAGGTCCTGTGGTGTGTTCCCGGTATATGGCAGGTCCTGTGGTGTGTTCCCAGTATATAGCAGGTCCTGAGGTGTGTTCCCGGTATATGGCAGGTCCTGTGGTGTGTTCCCGGTATATGGCAGGTCCTGTGGTGTGTTCCCGGTATATGGCAGGTCCTGAGGTGTGTTCCCAGTATAAGGTAGGTCCTGTGGTGTGTTCCCAGTATATGGCAGGTCCTGTGGTGTGTTCCCGGTATATGGTAGGTCCTGTGGTGTGTTCCCAGTATATGGAAGGTCCTGTGGTGTGTTCCCAGTATATGATAGGTCCTGTGGTGTGTTCCCAGTATATGGCAGAACCTGTGGTGTGTTCCCGGTATATGGTAGGTCCTGTGGTGTGTTCCCGGTATATGGCAGGTCCTGTGGTGTGTTCCCAGTATATGGTAGGTCCTGTGGTGTGTTCCCGGTATATGGCAGGTCCTATGGTGTGTTCCCGGTATATGGCAGGTCCTGTGGTGTGTTCCCAGTATATGGTAGGTCCTGTGGTGTGTTCCCAGTATTTGGTAGGTCCTGTGGTGTGTTCCCGGTATATGTCAGGTCCTGTGGTGTGTTCCCAGTATATGGCAGGTCCTGTGGTGTGTTCCCAGTATATGGTAGGTCCTGTGGTGTGTTCCCGGTATATGGCAGGTCCTATGGTGTGTTCCCAGTATATGGTAGGTCCTGTGGTGTGTTCCCAGTATATGGCAGGTCCTATGGTGTGTTCCCAGTATATGGTAGGTCCTGTGGTGTGTTCCCAGTATATGGTAGGTCCTGTGGTGTGTTCCCGGTATAAGGTAGGTCCTGTGGTATGTTCCCGGTATATGGCAGGTCCTGTGGTGTGTTCCTAGTATATGGAAGGTCCTGTGGTGTGTTCCCGGTATATGGCAGGTCCTGTGGTGTGTTCCCGGTATATGGCAGTTCCTATGGTGTGTTCCCGGTATATGTCAGGTCCTGTGGGGTGTTCCCGGTATATGGCAGGTCCTGTGGTGTGTTCCCGGTATATGTCAGGTCCTGTGGTGTGTTCCCAGTATATGGCAGGTCCTGTGGTGTGTTCCCGGTATATGGCATGTCCTGTGGTGTGTTCCCGGTATATGGCAGGTCCTGTTGTGTGTTCCCAGTATATGGAAGGTCCTGTAGGGTGTTCCCAGTATATGGTAGGTCCTGTGGTGTGTTCCCAGTATATGGTAGGTCCTGTGGTGTGTTCCCAGTATATGGCAGGTCCTGTGGTGTGCTCACAGTATATGGAAGGTCCTGTGGTGTGTTCCCGGTATATGGCAGGTCCTGTGGTGTGTTCCCAGTATATGGTAGGTCCTGTGGTGTGTTCCCGGTATATGGCAGGTCCTATGGTGTGTTCCCGGTATATGGCAGGTCCTGTGGTGTGTTCCCAGTATATGGTAGGTCCTGTGGTGTGTTCCCGGTATATGGCAGGTCCTGTGGTGTGTTCCCAGTATATGGCAGGTCCTGTGGTGTGTTCCCGGTATATGGCCGGTCCTATAGTGTGTTCCCAGTATATGGTAGGTCCTGTGGTGTGTTCCCGGTATATGGCAGGTCCTGTGGTGTGTTCCCAGTATATGGTAGGTCCTGTGGTGTGTTCCCAGTATATGGCAGGTCCTGTGGTGTGTTCCCAGTATATGGAAGGTCCTGTGGTGTGTTCCCTGTATATGGCAGGTCCTGTGGTGTGTTCCCGGTATATGGCCGATCCCGTGGGGTGTTCCCAGTATATGGTAGGTCCTGTGGTGTGTTCCCAGTATATGGTAGGTCCTGTGGTGTGTTCCCGGTATATGGCAGGTCCTGTGGTGTGTTCCCAGTATATGGTAGGTCCTGTGGTGTGTTCCCAGTATATGGTAGGTCCTGTGGTGTGTTCCCGGTATATGGCAGGTCCTATGGTGTGTTCCCAGTATATGGTAGGTCCTGTGTTGTGTTCCCAGTATATGGCAGGACCTGTGGTGTGTTCACAGTATATGGAAGGTCCTGTGGTGTGTTCCCAGTATATGGAAGGTCCTGTGGTGTGTTCACAGTATATGGAAGGTCCTGTGGTGTGTTCCCGGTATATGGCAGGTCCTGTGTTGTGTTCCCAGTATATGGTAGGTCCTGTGGTGTGTTCCCGGTATATGGCAGGTCCTGTTGTGTGTTCCCAGTATATGGAAGGTCCTGTGGTGTGTTCCCGGTATATGGCAGGTCCTGTGGTGTGTTCCCGGTATATGGCAGGTCCTGTGGTGTGTTCCCGGTATATGGCAGGTCCTGTGGGGTGTTCCCGGTATATGGCAGGTCCTGTGGTGTGTTCCCGGTATATGGCAGGTCCTGAGGTGTGTTCCCGGTATATGGCAGGTCCTGTGGTGTGTTCCCAGTATATGGCAGGTCCTGTGGTGTGCTCACAGTATATGGAAGGTCCTGTGGTGTGTTCCCGGTATATGGCAGGTCCTGTGGTGTGTTCCCAGTATATGGTAGGTCCTGTGGTGTGTTCCCGGTATATGGCAGGTCCTATGGTGTGTTCCCGGTATATGGCAGGTCCTGTGGTGTGTTCCCAGTATATGGTAGGTCCTGTGGTGTGTTCCCGGTATATGGCAGGTCCTGTGGTGTGTTCCCAGTATATGGCAGGTCCTGTGGTGTGTTCCCGGTATATGGCCGGTCCTGTAGTGTGTTCCCAGTATATGGTAGGTCCTGTGGTGTGTTCCCGGTATATGGCAGGTCCTGTGGTGTGTTCCCAGTTTATGGTAGGTCCTGTGGTGTGTTCCCAGTATATGGCAGGTCCTGTGGTGTGTTCCCAGTATATGGAAGGTCCTGTGGTGTGTTCCCTGTATATGGCAGGTCCTGTGGTGTGTTCCCGGTATATGGCCGATCCTGTGGGGTGTTCCCAGTATATGGTAGGTCCTGTGGTGTGTTCCCAGTATATGGTAGGTCCTGTGGTGTGTTCCCGGTATATGGCAGGTCCTGTGGTGTGTTCCCAGTATATGGTAGGTCCTGTGGTGTGTTCCCAGTATATGGTAGGTCCTGTGGTGTGTTCCCGGTATATGGCAGGTCCTATGGTGTGTTCCCAGTATATGGTAGGTCCTGTGTTGTGTTCCCAGTATATGGCAGGACCTGTGGTGTGTTCACAGTATATGGAAGGTCCTGTGGTGTGTTCCCAGTATATGGAAGGTCCTGTGGTGTGTTCACAGTATATGGAAGGTCCTGTGGTGTGTTCCCGGTATATGGCAGGTCCTGTGTTGTGTTCCCAGTATATGGTAGGTCCTGTGGTGTGTTCCCGGTATATGGCAGGTCCTGTTGTGTGTTCCCAGTATATGGAAAGTCCTGTGGTGTGTTCCCGGTATATGGCAGGTCCTGTGGTGTGTTCCCGGTATATGGCAGGTCCTGTGGTGTGTTCCCGGTATATGGCAGGTCCTGTGGGGTGTTCCCGGTATATGGCAGGTCCTGTGGTGTGTTCCCGGTATATGGCAGGTCCTGAGGTGTGTTCCCGGTATATGGCAGGTCCTGTGGTGTGTTCCCAGTATATAGCAGGTCCTGAGGTGTGTTCCCGGTATATGGCAGGTCCTGTGGTGTGTTCCCGATATATGGCAGGTCCTGTGGTGTGTTCCCGGTATATGGCAGGTCCTGTGGTGTGTTCCCGGTATATGGAAGGTCCTGTGGTGTGTTCCCGGTATATGGCAGGTCCTCTGGTGTGTTCCCGGTATATGGCAGGTCCTGTGGTGTGTTCCCGGTATATGGCAGGTCCTGTGGTGTGTTCCCAGTATATGGTAGGTCCTGTGCTGTGTTCCCGGTATATGGCAGGTCCTGTGGTGTGTTCCCGGTATATAGCAGGTCCTGTGGGGTGTTCCCGGTATATGGCAGGTCCTGTGGTGTGTTCCCGGTATATGGCAGGTCCTGTGGTGTGTTCCCGGTATATGGTAGGTCCTGTGGTGTGTTCCCGGTATATGGCAGGTCCTGTGGTGTGTTCCCAGTATATGGAAGGTCCTGTGGTGTGTTCCCGGTATATGGCCAGTCCTGTGGTGTGTTCCCAGTATATGGTAGGTCCTGTGGTGTGTTCCCGGTATATGGTAGGTCCTGTGGTGTGTTCCCAGTATATGGCAGGTCCTGTGGTGTGTTCCCGGTATATGGTAGGTCCTGTGGTGTGTTCCCAGTATATGGTAGGTCCTGTGGTGTGTCCCAGTATATGGTAGGTCCTGTGGTGTGTTCCCAGTATATGGAAGGTCCTGTGGTGTGTTCCTAGTATATGGTAGGTCCTGTGGTGTGTTCCCAGTATATGGCAGGTCCTGTGGTGTGTTCCCAGTATTTGGAATGTCCTGTGGTGTGTTCCCGGTATATGGCAGGTCCTGTGGTGTGTTCCCGGTATATGGCCGGTCCTGTGGTGTGTTCCCAGTATATGTTAGGTCCTGTGGTGTGTTCCCGGTATATGGTAGGTCCTGTGGTGTGTTCCCAGTATATGGAAGGTCCTGTGGTGTGTTCCCAGTATATGGTAGGTCCTGTGGTGTGTTCCCAGTATATGGCAGGTCCTGTGGTGTGTTCCCAGTATATGGAAGGTCCTGTGGTGTGTTCCCGGTATATGGCAGGTCCTGTGGTGTGTTCCTAGTATATGGTAGGTCCTGTGGCGTGTTCCCGGTATATGGCAGGTCCTGTGGTGTGTTCCCGTTATATGGCAGGTCCTGAGGTGTGTTTCCAGTATATGGCAGGTCCTGTGGTGTGTTCCCGGTATATGGCAGGTCCTGTGGTGTGTTCCCGGTATATGGCAGGTCCTGTGGGGTGTTCCCGGTATATGTCAGGTCCTGTGGTGTGTTCCCGGTATATGGCAGGTCCTGTGGTGTGTTCCCAGTATATAGCAGGTCCTGAGGTGTGTTCCCGGTATATGGCAGGTCCTGTGGTGTGTTCCCGGTATATGGCAGGTCCTGTGGTGTGTTCCCGGTATATGGCAGGTCCTGAGGTGTGTTCCCAGTATAAGGTAGGTCCTGTGGTGTGTTCCCAGTATATGGAAGGTCCTGTGGTGTGTTCCCGGTATATGGTAGGTCCTGTGGTGTGTTCCCAGTATATGGAAGGTCCTGTGGTGTGTTCCCAGTATATGATAGGTCCTGTGGTGTGTTCCCAGTATATGGCAGGACCTGTGGTGTGTTCCCGGTATATGGTAGGTCCTGTGGTGTGTTCCCGGTATATGGCAGGTCCTGTGGTGTGTTCCCAGTATATGGTAGGTCCTGTGGTGTGTTCCCGGTATATGGCAGGTCCTATGGTGTGTTCCCGGTATATGGCAGGTCCTGTGGTGTGTTCCCAGTATATGGTAGGTCCTGTGGTGTGTTCCCAGTATTTGGTAGGTCCTGTGGTGTGTTCCCGGTATATGTCAGGTCCTGTGGTGTGTTCCCAGTATATGGCAGGTCCTGTGGTGTGTTCCCAGTATATGGTAGGTCCTGTGGTGTGTTCCCGGTATATGGCAGGTCCTATGGTGTGTTCCCAGTATATGGTAGGTCCTGTGGTGTGTTCCCAGTATATGGCAGGTCCTATGGTGTGTTCCCAGTATATGGTAGGTCCTGTGGTGTGTTCCCAGTATATGGTAGGTCCTGTGGTGTGTTCCCGGTATAAGGTAGGTCCTGTGGTATGTTCCCGGTATATGGCAGGTCCTGTGGTGTGTTCCTAGTATATGGAAGGTCCTGTGGTGTGTTCCCGGTATATGGCAGGTCCTGTGGTGTGTTCCCGGTATATGGCAGTTCCTATGGTGTGTTCCCGGTATATGTCAGGTCCTGTGGGGTGTTCCCGGTATATGGCAGGTCCTGTGGTGTGTTCCCGGTATATGTCAGGTCCTGTGGTGTGTTCCCAGTATATGGCAGGTCCTGTGGTGTGTTCCCGGTATATGGCATGTCCTGTGGTGTGTTCCCGGTATATGGCAGGTCCTGTTGTGTGTTCCCAGTATATGGAAGGTCCTGTGGTGTGTTCCCGGTATATGGCAGGTCCTGTGGTGTGTTCCCGGTATATGGCAGGTCCTGTGGTGTGTTCCCGGTATATGGCAGGTCTTGTGGGGTGTTCCCGGTATATGGCAGGTCCTGTGGTGTGTTCCCGGTATATGGCAGGTCCTGTGGTGTGTTCCCGGTATATGGCAGGTCCTGTGGTGTGTTCCCGGTATATGGCAGGTCCTGTGGTGTGTTCCCGGTATATGGCAGGTCCTGTGGTGTGTTCCCGGTATATGGAAGGTCCTGTGGTGTGTTTCCGGTATATGGCAGGTCCTGTGGTGTGTTCCCGGTATATGGCAGGTCCTATGGTGTGTTCCCGGTATATGGCAGGTCCTGTGGTGTGTTCCCAGTATATGGTAGGTCCTGTGGTGTGTTCCCAGTATATGGCAGGTCCTGTGGTGTGTTCCCAGTATATGGCAGGTCCTGTGGTGTGTTCCCAGTATATGGCAGGTCCTGTGGTGTGTTCCCGGTATATGGCCAGTCCTGTGGTGTGTTCCCAGTATATGGTAGGTCCTGTGGTGTGTTCCCGGTATATGGTAGGTCCTGTGGTGTGTTCCCAGTATATGGCAGGTCCTGTGGTGTGTTCCCGGTATATGGTAGGTCCTGTGGTGTGTTCCCAGTATATGGTAGGTCCTGTGGTGTGTTCCCAGAATATGGTAGGTCCTGTGGTGTGTTCCCAGTATATGGAAGGTCCTGTGGTGTGTTCCTAGTATATGGTAGGTCCTGTGGTGTGTTCCCAGTATATGGCAGGTCCTGTGGTGTGTTCCCAGTATTTGGAATGTCCTGTGGTGTGTTCCCGGTATATGGCAGGTCCTGTGGTGTGTTCCCGGTATATGGCCGGTCCTGTGGTGTGTTCCCAGTATATGGTAGGTCCTGTGGTGTGTTAACAGTATATGGTGGGTCCTGTGGTGTGTTCCCAGTATATGGAAGGTCCTGTAGGGTGTTCCCAGTATATGGTAGGTCCTGTGGTGTGTTCCCAGTATATGGTAGGTCCTGTGGTGTGTTCCCAGTATATGGCAGGTCCTGTGGTGTGCTCACAGTATATGGAAGGTCCTGTGGTGTGTTCCCGGTATATGGCAGGTCCTGTGGTGTGTTCCCAGTATATGGTAGGTCCTGTGGTGTGTTCCCAGTATATGGCAGGTCCTATGGTGTGTTCCCGGTATATGGCAGGTCCTGTGGTGTGTTCCCAGTATATGGTAGGTCCTGTGGTGTGTTCCCAGTATATGGCAGGTCCTGTGGTGTGTTCCCGGTATATGGCCGGTCCTGTAGTGTGTTCCCAGTATATGGTAGGTCCTGTGGTGTGTTCCCGGTATATGGCAGGTCCTGTGGTGTGTTCCCAGTATATGGCAGGTCCTGTGGTGTGTTCCCGGTATATGGCAGGTCCTGTGGTGTGTTCCCAGTATATGGAAGGTCCTGTGGTGTGTTCCCGGTATATGGCAGGTCCTGTGGTGTCTTCCCGGTATATGGCCGGTCCTGTGGGGTGTTCCCAGTATATGGTAGGTCCTGTGGTGTGTTCCCAGTATATGGCAGGTCCTGTGGTGTGTTCCCGGTATATGGCCGGTCCTGTGGTGTGTTCCCAGTATATGGTAGGTCCTGTGGTGTGTTCCCGGTATATGGCAGGTCCTGTGGTGTGTTCCCAGTATATGGCAGGTCCTGTGGGGTGTTCCCGGTATATGGTAGGTCCTGTGGTGTGTTCACAGTATATGGCAGGTCCTGTGGTGTGTTCCCAGTATATGGTAGGTCCTGTGGTGTGTTCCCAGTATATGGGAGGTCCTGTGGTGTGTTCCCAGTATATGGTAGGTCCTGTGGTGTGTTCCCAGTATATGGCAGGACCTGTGGTGTGTTCCCAGTATATGGTAGGTCCTGTGGTGTGTTCCCGGTATATGGCAGGTTCTGTGGTGTGTTCCCAGTATATGGTAGGTCCTGTGGTGTGTTCCCAGTATATGGTAGGTCCTGTGGTGTGTTCCCGGTATATGGCAGGTCCTGTGGGGTGTTCCCGGTATATGGTAGGTCCTGTGGTGTGTTCACAGTATATGGCAGGTCCTGTGGTGTGTTCCCAGTATATGGTAGGTCCTGTGGTGTGTTCCCAGTATATGGCAGGTCCTGTGGTGTGTTCCCAGTATATGGTAGGTCCTGTGGTGTGTTCCCAGTATATGGCAGGACCTGTGGTGTGTTCCCAGTATATGGTAGGTCCTGTGGTGTGTTCCCGGTATATGGCAGGTTCTGTGGTGTGTTCCCAGTATATGGTAGGTCCTGTGGTGTGTTCCCAGTATATGGTAGGTCCTTTGGTGTGTTCCCAGTATATGGTAGGTCCTGTGGTGTGTTCCCGGTATATGGCAGGTCCTATGGTGTGTTCCCAGTATATGGTAGGTCCTGTGGTGTGTTCCCAGTATATGGCAGGACCTGTGGTGTGTTCACAGTATATGGAAGGTCCTGTGGTGTGTTCCCAGTATATGGAAGGTCCTGTGGTGTGTTCAAAGTATATGGAAGGTCCTGTGGTGTGTTCCCGGTATATGGCAGGTCCTGTGTTGTGTTCCCAGTATATGGTAGGTCCTGTGGTGTGTTCCCGGTATATGGCAGGTCCTGTTGTGTGTTCCCAGTATATGGAAGGTCCTGTGGTGTGTTCCCGGTATATGGCAGGTCCTGTGGTGTGTTCCCGGTATATGGCAGGTCCTGTGGGGTGTTCCCGGTATATGTCAGGTCCTGTGGTGTGTTCCCGGTATATGGCAGGTCCTGTGGTGTGTTCCCAGTATATAGCAGGTCCTGAGGTGTGTTCCCGGTATATGGCAGGTCTTGTGGTGTGTTCCCGGTATATGGCAGGTCCTGTGGTGTGTTCCCGGTATATGGCAGGTCCTGTGGTGTGTTCCCAGTATAAGGTAGGCCCTGTGGTGTGTTCCCAGTATATGGCAGGTCCTGTGGTGTGTTCCCGGTATATGGTAGGTCCTGTGGTGTGTTCCCAGTATATGGAAGGTCCTGTGGTGTGTTCCCAGTATATGGTAGGTCCTGTGGTGTGTTCCCAGTATATGGCAGGACCTGTGGTGTGTTCCCGGTATATGGTAGGTCCTGTGGTGTGTTCCCGGTATATGGCAGGTCCTGTGGTGTGTTCCCAGTATATGGTAGGTCCTGTGGTGTGTTCCCGGTATATGGCAGGTCCTATGGTGTGTTCCCGGTATATGGCAGATCCTGTGGTGTGTTCCCAGTATATGGTAGGTCCTGTGGTGTGTTCCCAGTATATGGTAGGTCCTGTGGTGTGTTCTCGGTATATGTCAGGTCCTGTGGTGTGTTCCCAGTATATGGCAGGTCCTGTGGTGTGTTCCCAGTATATGGTAGGTCCTGTGGTGTGTTCCCGGTATATGGCAGGTCCTATGGTGTGTTCCCAGTATATGGTAGGTCCTGTGGTGTGTTCCCAGTATATGGCAGGTCGTATGGTGTGTTCCCAGTATATGGTAGGTCCTGTGGTGTGTTCCCAGTATATGGTAGGTCCTGTGGTGTGTTCCCGGTATAAGGTAGGTCCTGTGGTATGTTCCCGGTATATGGCAGGTCCTGTGGTGTGTTCCCGGTATATGGCAGGTCCTGTGGGGTGTTCCCGGTATATGTCAGGTCCTGTGGTGTGTTCCCGGTATATGGCAGGTCCTGTGGTGTGTTCCCAGTATATAGCAGGTCCTGAGGTGTGTTCCCGGTATATGGCAGGTCCTGTGGTGTGTTCCCGGTATATGGCAGGTCCTGTGGTGTGTTCCCGGTATATGGCAGGTCCTGAGGTGTGTTCCCAGTATAAGGTAGGTCCTGTGGTGTGTTCCCAGTATATGGCAGGTCCTGTGGTGTGTTCCCGGTATATGGTAGGTCCTGTGGTGTGTTCCCAGTATATGGAAGGTCCTGTGGTGTGTTCCCAGTATATGATAGGTCCTGTGGTGTGTTCCCAGTATATGGCAGGACCTGTGGTGTGTTCCCGGTATATGGTAGGTCCTGTGGTGTGTTCCCGGTATATGGCAGGTCCTGTGGTGTGTTCCCAGTATATGGTAGGTCCTGTGGTGTGTTCCCGGTATATGGCAGGTCCTATGGTGTGTTCCCGGTATATGGCAGGTCCTGTGGTGTGTTCCCAGTATATGGTAGGTCCTGTGGTGTGTTCCCAGTATATGGTAGGTCCTGTGGTGTGTTCCCGGTATATGTCAGGTCCTGTGGTGTGTTCCCAGTATATGGCAGGTCCTGTGGTGTGTTCCCAGTATATGGTAGGTCCTGTGGTGTGTTCCCGGTATATGGCAGGTCCTATGGTGTGTTCCCAGTATATGGTAGGTCCTGTGGTGTGTTCCCAGTATATGGCAGGTCCTATGGTGTGTTCCCAGTATATGGTAGGTCCTGTGGTGTGTTCCCAGTATATGGTAGGTCCTGTGGTGTGTTCCCGGTATAAGGTAGGTCCTGTGGTATGTTCCCGGTATATGGCAGGTCCTGTGGTGTGTTCCCAGTATCTGGAAGGTCCTGTGGTGTGTTCCCGGTATATGGCAGGTCCTGTGGTGTGTTCCCGGTATATGGCAGTTCCTATGGTGTGTTCCCGGTATATGTCAGGTCCTGTGGGGTGTTCCCGGTATATGGCAGGTCCTGTGGTGTGTTCCCGGTATATGTCAGGTCCTGGGGTGTGTTCCCAGTATATGGCAGGTCCTGTGGTGTGTTCCCGGTATATGGCATGTCCTGTGGTGTGTTCCCGGTATATGGCAGGTCCTGTTGTGTGTTCCCAGTATATGCAAGGTCCTGTGGTGTGTTCCCGGTATATGGCAGGTCCTGTGGTGTGTTCCCGGTATATGGCAGGTCCTGTGGTGTGTTCCCGGTATATGGCAGGTCTTGTGGGGTGTTCCCGGTATATGGAAGGTCCTGTGGTGTGTTTCCGGTATATGGCAGGTCCTGTGGTGTGTTCCCGGTATATGGCAGGTCCTATGGTGTGTTCCCGGTATATGGCAGGTCCTGTGGTGTGTTCCCAGTATATGGTAGGTCCTGTGGTGTGTTCCCAGTATATGGCAGGTCCTGTGGTGTGTTCCCAGTATATGGCAGGTCCTGTGGTGTGTTCCCAGTATATGGCAGGTCCTGTGGTGTGTTCCCAGTATATGGCAGGTCCTGTGGTGTGTTCCCAGTATATGGCAGGTCCTGTGGTGTGTTCCCAGTATATGGCCGGTCCTGTGGTGTGTTCCCAGTATATGGCAGGTCCTGTGGTGTGTTCCCGGTATATGGCCGGTCCTGTGGTGTGTTCCCAGTATATGGTAGGTCCTGTGGTGTGTTCCCGGTATATGGCAGGTCCTGTGGTGTGTTCCCAGTATATGGTAGGTCCTGTGGTGTGTTAACAGTATATGGTGGGTCCTGTGGTGTGTTCCCAGTATATGGAAGGTCCTGTAGGGTGTTCCCAGTATATGGTAGGTCCTGTGGTGTGTTCCCAGTATATGGTAGGTCCTGTGGTGTGTTCCCAGTATATGGCAGGTCCTGTGGTGTGCTCACAGTATATGGAAGGTCCTGTGGTGTGTTCCCGGTATATGGCAGGTCCTGTGGTGTGTTCCCAGTATATGGTAGGTCCTGTGGTGTGTTCCCAGTATATGGCAGGTCCTATGGTGTGTTCCCGGTATATGGCAGGTCCTGTGGTGTGTTCCCAGTATATGGTAGGTCCTGTGGTGTGTTCCCAGTATATGGCAGGTCCTGTGGTGTGTTCCCGGTATATGGCCGGTCCTGTAGTGTGTTCCCAGTATATGGTAGGTCCTGTGGTGTGTTCCCGGTATATGGCAGGTCCTGTGGTGTGTTCCCAGTATATGGCAGGTCCTGTGGTGTGTTCCCGGTATATGGCAGGTCCTGTGGTGTGTTCCCAGTATATGGAAGGTCCTGTGGTGTGTTCCCGGTATATGGCAGGTCCTGTGGTGTCTTCCCGGTATATGGCCGGTCCTGTGGGGTGTTCCCAGTATATGGTAGGTCCTGAGGTGTGTTCCCAGTATATGGCAGGTCCTGTGGTGTGTTCCCGGTATATGGCCGGTCCTGTGGTGTGTTCCCAGTATATGGTAGGTCCTGTGGTGTGTTCCCGGTATATGGCAGGTCCTGTGGTGTGTTCCCAGTATATGGCAGGTCCTGTGGGGTGTTCCCGGTATATGGTAGGTCCTGTGGTGTGTTCACAGTATATGGCAGGTCCTGTGGTGTGTTCCCAGTATATGGTAGGTCCTGTGGTGTGTTCCCAGTATATGGGAGGTCCTGTGGTGTGTTCCCAGTATATGGTAGGTCCTGTGGTGTGTTCCCAGTATATGGCAGGACCTGTGGTGTGTTCCCAGTATATGGTAGGTCCTGTGGTGTGTTCCCGGTATATGGCAGGTTCTGTGGTGTGTTCCCAGTATATGGTAGGTCCTGTGGTGTGTTCCCAGTATATGGTAGGTCCTGTGGTGTGTTCCCGGTATATGGCAGGTCCTGTGGGGTGTTCCCGGTATATGGTAGGTCCTGTGGTGTGTTCACAGTATATGGCAGGTCCTGTGGTGTGTTCCCAGTATATGGTAGGTCCTGTGGTGTGTTCCCAGTATATGGCAGGTCCTGTGGTGTGTTCCCAGTATATGGTAGGTCCTGTGGTGTGTTCCCAGTATATGGCAGGACCTGTGGTGTGTTCCCAGTATATGGTAGGTCCTGTGGTGTGTTCCCGGTATATGGCAGGTTCTGTGGTGTGTTCCCAGTATATGGTAGGTCCTGTGGTGTGTTCCCAGTATATGGTAGGTCCTGTGGTGTGTTCCCAGTATATGGTAGGTCCTGTGGTGTGTTCCCGGTATATGGCAGGTCCTATGGTGTGTTCCCAGTATATGGTAGGTCCTGTGGTGTGTTCCCAGTATATGGCAGGACCTGTGGTGTGTTCACAGTATATGGAAGGTCCTGTGGTGTGTTCCCAGTATATGGAAGGTCCTGTGGTGTGTTCAAAGTATATGGAAGGTCCTGTGGTGTGTTTCCGGTATATGGCAGGTCCTGTGTTGTGTTCCCAGTATATGGTAGGTCCTGTGGTGTGTTCCCGGTATATGGCAGGTCCTGTTGTGTGTTCCCAGTATATGGAAGGTCCTGTGGTGTGTTCCCGGTATATGGCAGGTCCTGTGGTGTGTTCCCGGTATATGGCAGGTCCTGTGGTGTGTTCCCGGTATATGGCAGGTCCTGTGGTGTGTTCCCGGTATATGGAAGGTCCTGTGGTGTGTTTCCGGTATATGGCAGGTCCTGTGGTGTGTTCCCGGTATATGGCAGGTCCTATGGTGTGTTCCCGGTATATGGCAGGTCCTGTGGTGTGTTCCCAGTATATGGTAGGTCCTGTGGTGTGTTCCCAGTATATGGCAGGTCCTGTGGTGTGTTCCCAGTATATGGCAGGTCCTGTGGTGTGTTCCCAGTATATGGCAGGTCCTGTGGTGTGTTCCCAGTATATGGCAGGTCCTGTGGTGTGTTCCCAGTATATGGCAGGTCCTTTGGGGTGTTCCCGGTATATGTCAGGTCCTGTGGTGTGTTCCCGGTATATGGCAGGTCCTGTGGTGTGTTCCCAGTATATAGCAGGTCCTGAGGTGTGTTCCCGGTATATGGCAGGTCTTGTGGTGTGTTCCCGGTATATGGCAGGTCCTGTGGTGTGTTCCCGGTATATGGCAGGTCCTGTGGTGTGTTCCCAGTATAAGGTAGGCCCTGTGGTGTGTTCCCAGTATATGGCAGGTCCTGTGGTGTGTTCCCGGTATATGGTAGGTCCTGTGGTGTGTTCCCAGTATATGGAAGGTCCTGTGGTGTGTTCCCAGTATATGGTAGGTCCTGTGGTGTGTTCCCAGTATATGGCAGGACCTGTGGTGTGTTCCCGGTATATGGTAGGTCCTGTGGTGTGTTCCCGGTATATGGCAGGTCCTGTGGTGTGTTCCCAGTATATGGTAGGTCCTGTGGTGTGTTCCCGGTATATGGCAGGTCCTATGGTGTGTTCCCGGTATATGGCAGATCCTGTGGTGTGTTCCCAGTATATGGTAGGTCCTGTGGTGTGTTCCCAGTATATGGTAGGTCCTGTGGTGTGTTCTCGGTATATGTCAGGTCCTGTGGTGTGTTCCCAGTATATGGCAGGTCCTGTGGTGTGTTCCCAGTATATGGTAGGTCCTGTGGTGTGTTCCCGGTATATGGCAGGTCCTATGGTGTGTTCCCAGTATATGGTAGGTCCTGTGGTGTGTTCCCAGTATATGGCAGGTCCTATGGTGTGTTCCCAGTATATGGTAGGTCCTGTGGTGTGTTCCCAGTATATGGTAGGTCCTGTGGTGTGTTCCCGGTATAAGGTAGGT
The DNA here is from genome assembly GCF_048569485.1 of Anomaloglossus baeobatrachus. Lineage (NCBI taxonomy): Eukaryota > Metazoa > Chordata > Amphibia > Anura > Aromobatidae > Anomaloglossus > Anomaloglossus baeobatrachus. Next base: position 21,174,325 of record NC_134356.1, on the reverse strand, counting down.
CCTGTGGTATGTTCCCGGTATATGGCAGGTCTTGTGGTGTGTTCCCAGTATATGGAAGGTCCTGTGGTGTGTTCCCGGTATATGGCAGGTCCTGTGGTGTGTTCCCGGTATATGGCAGTTCCTATGGTGTGTTCCCGGTATATGTCAGGTCCTGTGGGGTGTTCCCGGTATATGGCAGGTCCTGTGGTGTGTTCCCGGTATATGGCAGGTCCTGTGGTGTGTTCCCAGTATATGGCAGGTCCTGTGGTGTGTTCCCGGTATATGGCAGGTCCTGTGGTGTGTTCCCGGTATATGGCAGGTCCTGTGGTGTGTTCCCAGTATATGGCAGGTCCTGTGGTGTGTTCCCGGTATATGGCAGGTCCTGTGGTGTGTTCCCGGTATATTGCAGGTCCTGTGGTGTGTTCCCAGTATATGGAAGGTCCTGTGGTGTGTTCCCGGTATATGGCAGGTCCTGTGGGGTGTTCCCAGTATATGGAAGGTCCTGTGGGGTGTTCCCAGTATATGGCAGGTCCTGTAGGGTGTTCCCAGTATATGGAAGGTCCTGTGGTGTGTTCCCGGTATATGGCAGGTCCTGTAGGGTGTTCCCAGTATATGGAAGGTCCTGTGGGGTGTTCCCGGTATATGGTAGGTCCTGTGGGGTGTTCCCAGTATATGGTAGGTCCTGAGGTGTGTTCCCAGTATATGGTAGGTCCTGTGGTGTGTTCCCATTATATGGTAGGTCCTGTGGGGTGTTCCCAGTATATGGTAGGTCCTGTGGTGTGTTCCCGGTATATGGCAGGTCCTGTGGTGTGTTCCCAGTATATGGTAGGTCCTGTGGTGTGTTAACAGTATATGGTAGGTCCTGTGGTGTGTTCCCAGTATATGGAAGGTCCTGTAGGGTGTTCCCAGTATATGGTAGTTCCTGTGGTGTGTTCCCAGTATATGGCAGGTCCTGTGGTGTGCTCACAGTATATGGAAGGTCCTGTGGTGTGTTCCCGGTATATGGCAGGTCCTGTGGTGTGTTCCCAGTATATGGTAGGTCCTGTGGTGTGTTCCCGGTATATGGCAGGTCCTATGGTGTGTTCCCGGTATATGGCAGGTCCTGTGGTGTGTTCCCAGTATATGGTAGGTCCTGTGGTGTGTTCCCAGTATATGGCAGGTCCTGTGGTGTGTTCCCAGTATATGGTAGGTCCTGTGGTGTGTTAACAGTATATGGTAGGTCCTGTGGTGTGTTCCCAGTATATGGAAGGTCCTGTAGGGTGTTCCCAGTATATGGTAGGTCCTGTGGTGTGTTCCCAGTATATGGTAGGTCCTGTGGTGTGTTCCCAGTATATGGCAGGTCCTGTGGTGTGCTCACAGTATATGGAAGGTCCTGTGGTGTGTTCCCGGTATATGGCAGGTCCTGTGGTGTGTTCCCAGTATATGGTAGGTCCTGTGGTGTGTTCCCGGTATATGGCAGGTCCTATGGTGTGTTCCCGGTATATGGCAGGTCCTGTGGTGTGTTCCCAGTATATGGTAGGTCCTGTGGTGTGTTCCCGGTATATGGCAGGTCCTGTGGTGTGTTCCCAGTATATGGCAGGTCCTGTGGTGTGTTCCCGGTATATGGCCGGTCCTGTAGTGTGTTCCCAGTATATGGTAGGTCCTGTGGTGTGTTCCCGGTATATGGCAGGTCCTGTGGTGTGTTCCCAGTATATGGTAGGTCCTGTGGTGTGTTCCCAGTATATGGCAGGTCCTGTGGTGTGTTCCCAGTATATGGAAGGTCCTGTGGTGTGTTCCCGGTATATGGCAGGTCCTGTGGTGTGTTCCCGGTATATGGCCGGTCCTGTGGGGTGTTCCCAGTATATGGTAGGTCCTGTGGTGTGTTCCCAGTATATGGTAGGTCCTGTGGTGTGTTCCCGGTATATGGCAGGTCCTGTGGTGTGTTCCCAGTATATGGTAGGTCCTGTGGTGTGTTCCCAGTATATGGTAGGTCCTGTGGTGTGTTCCCGGTATATGGCAGGTCCTATGGTGTGTTCCCAGTATATGGTAGGTCCTGTGGTGTGTTCCCAGTATATGGCAGGACCTGTGGTGTGTTCACAGTATATGGAAGGTCCTGTGGTGTGTTCCCAGTATATGGAAGGTCCTGTGGTGTGTTCACAGTATATGGAAGGTCCTGTGGTGTGTTCCCGGTATATGGCAGTTCCTGTGTTGTGTTCCCAGTATATGGTAGGTCCTGTGGTGTGTTCCCGGTATATGGCAGGTCCTGTTGTGTGTTCCCAGTATATGGAAGGTCCTGTGGTGTGTTCCCGGTATATGGCAGGTCCTGTGGTGTGTTCCCGGTATATGGCAGGTCCTGTGGTGTGTTCCCGGTATATGGCAGGTCCTGTGGGGTGTTCCCGGTATATGGCAGGTCCTGTGGTGTGTTCCCGGTATATGGCAGGTCCTGAGGTGTGTTCCCGGTATATGGCAGGTCCTGTGGTGTGTTCCCAGTATATAGCAGGTCCTGAGGTGTGTTCCCGGTATATGGCAGGTCCTGTGGTGTGTTCCCGGTATATGGCAGGTCCTGTGGTGTGTTCCCGGTATATGGCAGGTCCTGTGGTGTGTTCCCGGTATATGGAAGGTCCTGTGGTGTGTTCCCGGTATATGGCAGGTCCTGTGGTGTGTTCCCGGTATATGGCAGGTCCTGTGGTGTGTTCCCGGTATATGGCAGGTCCTGTGGTGTGTTCCCAGTATATGGTAGGTCCTGTGCTGTGTTCCCGGTATATGGCAGGTCCTGTGGTGTGTTCCCGGTATATAGCAGGTCCTGTGGGGTGTTCCCGGTATATGGCAGGTCCTGTGGTGTGTTCCCGGTATATGGAAGTTCCTGTGGTGTGTTCCCAGTATATGGTAGGTCCTGTGGTGTGTTCCCGGTATATGGCAGGTCCTGTGGTGTGTTCCCAGTATATGGAAGGTCCTGTGGTGTGTTCCCGGTATATGGCCAGTCCTGTGGTGTGTTCCCAGTATATGGTAGGTCCTGTGGTGTGTTCCCGGTATATGGTAGGTCCTGTGGTGTGTTCCTAGTATATGGTAGGTCCTGTGGTGTGTTCCCAGTATATGGCAGGTCCTGTGGTGTGTTCCCAGTATTTGGAATGTCCTGTGGTGTGTTCCCGGTATATGGCAGGTCCTGTGGTGTGTTCCCGGTATATGGCCGGTCCTGTGGTGTGTTCCCAGTATATGTTAGGTCCTGTGGTGTGTTCCCGGTATATGGTAGGTCCTGTGGTGTGTTCCCAGTATATGGAAGGTCCTGTGGTGTGTTCCCAGTATATGGTAGGTCCTGTGGTGTGTTCCCAGTATATGGAAGGTCCTGTGGTGTGTTCCCAGTATATGGCAGGTCCTGTGGTGTGTTCCCGGTATATGGCAGGTCCTGTGGTGTGTTCCCGGTATATGGTAGGTCCTGTGGTGTGTTCCCAGTATATGGTAGGTCCTGTGGTGTGTTCCCAGTATATGGCAGGACCTGTGGTGTGTTCACAGTATATGGAAGGTCCTGTGGTGTGTTCCTGGTATATGGCAGGTCCTATGGTGTGTTCCCGGTATATGGCAGGTCCTGTGGTGTGTTCCCAGTATATGGTAGGTCCTGTGGTGTGTTCCCGGTATATGGCAGGTCCTGTGGTGTGTTCCCAGTATATGGTAGGTCCTGTGGTGTGTTCCCAGTATATGGTAGGTCCTGTGGTGTGTTCCCGGTATATGGCAGGTCCTGTGGTGTGTTCCCAGTATATGGCAGGTCCTGTGGTGTGTTCCCAGTATATGGTAGGTCCTGTGGTGTGTTCCCGGTATATGGCAGGTCCTATGGTGTGTTCCCAGTATATGGTAGGTCCTGTGGTGTGTTCCCGGTATAAGGTAGGTCCTGTGGTGTGTTCCCGGTATATGGCAGGTCCTGTGGTGTGTTCCCAGTATATGGAAGGTCGTGTGGTGTGGTCCCGGTATATGGCAGGTCCTGTGGTGTGTTCCCGGTATATGGCAGTTCCTATGGTGTGTTCCCGGTATATGGCAGGTCCTGTGGGGTGTTCCCGGTATATGGCAGGTCCTGTGGTGTGTTCCCGGTATATGGCAGATCCTGTGGTGTGTTCCCAGTATATGGCAGGTCCTGTGGTGTGTTCCCGGTATATGGCAGGTCCTGTGGTGTGTTCCCAGTATATGGCAGGTCCTGTGGTGTGTTCCCGGTTTATGGCAGGTCCTGTGGGGTGTTCCCGGTATATGGTAGGTCCTGTGGTGTGTTCCCGGTATATTGCAGGTCCTGTGGTGTGTTCCCGGTATATGGAAGGTCCTGTGGTGTGTTCCCGGTATATGGCAGGTCCTGTGGGGTGTTCCCGGTATATGGAAGGTCCTGTAGGGTGTTCCCAGAATATGGAAGGTCCTGTGGGGTGTTCCCGGTATATGGCAGGTCCTGTAGGGTGTTCCCGGTATATGGCAGGTCCTGTAGGGTGTTCCCAGAATATGGAAGGTCCTGTGGGGTGTTCCCGGTATATGGCAGGTCCTGTAGGGTGTTCCCAGAATATGGAAGGTCCTGTGGGGTGTTCCCGGTATATGGTAGGTCCTGTGGGGTGTTCCCAGTATATGGTAGGTCCTGAGGTGTGTTCCCAGTATATGGTAGGTCCTGTGGTGTGTTCCCAGTATATGGTAGGTCCTGTGGGGTGTTCCCAGTATATGGTAGGTCCTGTGGTGTGTCCCGGTATATGGCAGGTCCTGTGGTGTGTTCCCAGTATATGGTAGGTCCTGTGGTGTGTTCCCAGTATATGGCAGGTCCTGTGGTGTGTTCCTAGTATATGGAAGGTCCTGTGGTGTGTTCCCGGTATATGGTAGGTGCTGTGGTGTGTTCCCAGTATATGGTAGGTCCTGTGGTGTGTTCCCGGTATATGGCAGGTCCTGTGGTGTGTTCCCAGTATATGGTAGGTCCTGTGGTGTGTTCCCGGTATATGGTAGGTCCTGTGGTGTGTTCCCAGTATATGGCAGGTCCTGTGATGTGTTCCCAGTATATGGCAGGTCCTGTGGTGTGTTCCCAGTATATGGTAGGTCCTGTGGTGTGTTCCCAGTATATGGCAGGTCCTGTGGTGTGTTCCCAGTATATGGTAGGTCCTGTGGTGTGTTCCCAGTATTTGGCAGGTCCTGTGGTGTGTTCTCAGTATATGGCAGGTCCTGTGGTGTGTTCCCAGTATATGGTAGGTCCTGTGGTGTGTTCCCAGTATATGGCAGGTCCTGTGGTGTGTTCCCAGTATATGGTAGGTCCTTTGGTGTGTTCCCAGTATATGGCAGGTCCTGTGGTGTGTTCCCAGTATATGGTAGGTCCTGTGGTGTGTTCCCAGTATATGGTAGGTCCTGTGGTGTGTTCCCAGTATATGGCAGGTCCTGTGGTGTGTTCCCGGGATATGGCAGGTCCTGTGGTGTGTTCCCAGTATATGGTAGGTCCTGTGGTGTGTTCCCGGTATATTGCAGGTCCTATGGTGTGTTCCCAGTATATGGTAGGTCCTGTGGTTTGTTCCCTGTATAAGGTAGGTCCTGTGGTGTGTTCCCAGTATATGGTAGGTCCTGTGGTGTGTTCCCAGTATATGGTAGGTCCTGTGGTTTGTTCCCAGTATTTGGCAGGTCCTGTGGTGTGTTCCCAGTATATGGCAGGTTCTGTGGTGTGTTCCAGTATATGGTAGGTCCTGTGGTGTGTTCCCGGTATAAGGTAGGTCCTGTGGTGTGTTCCCAGTATATGGTAGGTCCTGTGGTGTGTTCCCAGTATTTGGCAGGTCCTGTGGTGTGTTCCCGGTATATGGCAGGTCCTGTGGTTTGTTCCTGGTATATGGCAGGTCCTGTGGTGTGTTCCCGGTATATGGCAGGTCCTGTGGTGTGTTCCCGGTATATTGCAGGTCCTGTGGTGTGTTCCCGGTATATGGCATGTCCTGTGGTGTGTTCCCAGTATATGGTAGGTCCTGTGGTGTGTTCCCAGTATATGGTAGGTCCTGTGGTGTGTTCCCAGTATATGGAAGGTCCTGTGGTGTGTTCCCAGTATATGGAAGGTCCTGTGGTGTGTTCCCAGTATATGGAAGGTCCTGTGGTGTGTTCCCGGTATAAGGTAGGTCCTGTGGTGTGTTCCCAGTATATGGAAGGTCCTGTGGTGTGTTCCCAGTATATGGAAGGTCCTGTGGTGTGTTCCCAGTATATGGTAGGTCCTGTGGTGTGTTCCCGGTATAAGGTAGGTCCTGTGGTGTGTTCCCAGTATATGGAAGGTCCTGTGGTGTGTTCCCGGTATAAGGTAGGTCCTGTGGTGTGTTCCCAGTATATGGAAGGTCCTGTGGTGTGTTCCCGGTATAAGGTAGGTCCTGTGGTGTGTTCCCGGTATATGGTAGGTCCTGTGGTGTGTTCCCGGTATAAGGTAGGTCCTGTGGTGTGTTCCCGGTATATGGCAGGTCCTGTGGTTTGTTCCTGGTATATGGCAGGTCCTGTGGTGTGTTCCCGGTATATGGCATGTCCTGTGGTGTGTTCCCAGTATATGGCAGGTCCTATGGTGTGTTCCCAGTATATGGCAGGTCCTGTGGTGTGTTCCCAGTATATGGAAGGTCCTGTGGTGTGTTCCCGGTATATGGCAGGTCCTGTGGTGTGTTCCCGGTATATGGCAGGTCCTATGGTGTGTTCCCAGTATATGGAAGGTCCTGTGGTGTGTTCCCGGTATATGGCAGGTCCTGTGGTGTGTTCCCGATATATGGCAGGTCCTGTGGTGTGTTTCCGGTATATGGCAGGTCCTGTGGTGTGTTCCCGGTATATCTTAGGTCCTGTGGTGTGTTCCCAGTATATGGCAGGTCCTGTGGGGTGTTCCCGGTATACATCATGACTAGTGGGGTATTTCCGGTACATGGCTGGTTCTGTGGGGTGTTCCCAGTATATGACAGGTCTTGTGGGGTGTTATGGTATACAATGGGTCCTGTAGTGTGTTCCCAGTATATGGCAGGTCTTATGGGGTGCTCCCGGTATATGGCGAGTCTTATGCTGTATTCCCGGTATATGGCGAGTCTTATGCTGTATTCCTGGTATATGGCGAGTCTTATGCTGTATTCCCGGTATATGGCGAGTCTTATGCTGTATTCCCGGTATATGGCGAGTCTTATGCTGTATTCCCGGTATATGGCGAGTCTTATGCTGTATTCCTGGTATATGGCGAGTCTTATGCTGTATTCCCGGTATATGGCGAGTCTTATGCTGTATTCCCGGTATATGGCGAGTCTTATGCTGTATTCCCGGTATATGGCGAGTCTTATGCTGTATTCCTGGTATATGGCGAGTCTTATGCTGTATTCCCGGTATATGGCGAGTCTTATGCTGTATTCCCAGTATATGGCGAGTCTTATGCTGTATTCCTGGTATATGGCGAGTCTTATGCTGTATTCCCGGTATATGGCGAGTCTTATGCTGTGTTCCCGGTATATGGCGAGTCTTATGCTGTATTCCCGGTATATGGCGAGTCTTATGCTGTATTCCTGGTATATGGCGAGTCTTATGCTGTATTCCCGGTATATGGCGAGTCTTATGCTGTATTCCCGGTATATGGCGACTCTTATGCTGTATTCCTGGTATATGGCGAGTCTTATGCTGTATTCCCGGTATATGGCGAGTCTTATGCTGTATTCCCGGTATATGGCGAGTCTTATGCTGTATTCCTGGTATATGGCGAGTCTTATGCTGTATTCCCGGTATATGGCGAGTCTTATGCTGTATTCCCGGTATATGGCGAGTCTTATGCTGTATTCCTGGTATATGGCGAGTCTTATGCTGTATTCCCGGTATATGGCGAGTCTTATGCTGTATTCCCAGTATATGGCGAGTCTTATGCTGTATTCCCAGTATATGGCGAGTCTTATGCTGTATTTCTGGTATATGGCGAGTCTTATGCTGTATTCCTGGTATATGGCGAGTCTTATGCTGTATTCCCGGTATATGGCGAGTCTTATGCTGTATTCCCGGTATATGGCGAGTCTTATGCTGTATTCCTGGTATATGGCGAGTCTTATGCTGTATTCCCGGTATATGGCGAGCCTTATGCTGTATTCCTGGTATATGGCGAGTCTTATGCTGTATTCCCGGTATATGGCGAGTCTTATGCTGTATTCCCGGTATATGGCGAGTCTTATGCTGTATTTCCGGTATATGGCGAGTCTTGCAGAATGTCTCGGGCACGCAACGTGTAAACCGGTGAAAGGGTCATGCATATTCATTGATGCATGTGAGGAGGGTAGTGAAGGCTAGCTAGCGGAGGTAGTGTGATGAAGTCATATACTGCTTGGAAACCTTTAGTCCATGTATCACATGGGTGCAAAATTTAGGCAATGATTTATCTCCCAATTCCCAGATCTCAAATGAACCGATCATCTGTTGTACTGGAAATACTAGTCCAATCCATTGAGACTGTGTCGCGGGCGGGGAGGAGGGTGTCAGCACACCGCGCTCACCCCTTCTGCTCGGGTCCGGCAGTGGCTCCTGGTGGCTCGAGCTGCGGGCCGGATCCCGGGGTGTCTCGAGCGGCACTCCTCGCCCGTGAGTGAAAGGGGGGTGTTTGTTGGGGTTATAGTTCGTGACGCCACCCACGGTTGTGGTGATTGCACCACCGCTGCTCGGTGTGGGGGTCCCGGGGATGGTGATGGGAGCAGCCAGGTGTTGTGTTGCCCCTCCGTGGGTAGGGGTTGGTGATCCCGGGGCCCGGTGAAGAGATGTGAAGTGTAGGGCCTGGAGGGTGCAGGGACGCGGGGGCAGCGCTGTGCCTTGCGGCACTATGGTACTCACTCAGCCTGACACGGACACAGTTTGTACGGTAAACCAACGGCTGGTAGGACGGTCCCACAGACGGCTGCACCTGCACTCCCGGTAGGTGACGGTGACTTCTCTCTTCCTTGCACCTGTGTGGTCTGATGGTATCGGTGGATTCCCTCCGGTTACCCGCTCCCCGACTGCTGTATGCTGTATTCCTGGTATATGGCGAGTCTTATGCTGTATTCCTGGTATATGGCGAGTCTTATGCTGTATTCCCGGTATATGGCGAGTCTTATGCTGTATTCCCGGTATATGGAGAGTCTTATGCTGTATTCCCGGTATATGTCGAGTCTTATGCTGTATTCCCGGTATATGGCGAGTCTTATGCTGTATTCCCGGTATATGGCGAGTCTTATGCTGTATTCCCGGTATATGGCGAGTCTTATGCTGTATTCCCGGTATATGGCGAGTCTTATGCTGTATTCCCGGTATATGGCGAGTCTTATGCTGTATTCCCGGTATATGGCGAGTCTTATGCTGTATTCCTGGTATATGGCGAGTCTTATGCTGTATGCCCTGGTGCTGACTGTCCTTCGGAACACTGCTCCAGACCACCGGGCACACAGCCAACGGGGTCCTTCCAGGAACTTCCGAACTGTCCCACTCCGGACAGTCACCGCCGTCGCTGACCTTGCTGTTCTAGCCCTACACAAAGCTGGGCTCTCAGGCTTTTCACGCTCTCTGCGCTGTCTCCACTTCTTGCTTTCCTCCTTTTCCACTTTTCTTTCCTTCACTTTCACTTCTGGTTGTTTACTCTAGCCCCTGCCTGGGCTACTCCTCACTCCTTCCACTTCCTCCTCCCTGACAGAACTCCTCTCTCCAGCTCTCCCTGAGCTCTTCTCTGCCTGGTCACTTCCCGCCTCCAGAGTTGTGAGCTCCTTGGTGGGCGGAGCCAACCGCCTGGCCCACCCCCTGGTGTGCATCATCAACCTCTGGAGGAAGGCAACAAGGATTTCTGGTTAGCAGGTGTGCCTACCTGGAGTGTGGGGTGCGGTGGTGTTGTTACTCGTGTCCCCTGGCTTGTCCAGGGCGACACATTCCCCCTTAGCAAAATGCAGACCGTCCGCGGGCTGCCGTCCTACACCGGTTTTATTTTTCTGTAAAGGGGATAACAGGGTTAAACATATATACATTTCAATAACTCTTCCCAAGACGGGAGGCACATTTTACTTTAAACGTTTCAACGGTGTACGGTCACGGTTTCCGCTCTCTCCCACCCAAGCAACCTGGCCCTGATGCTGCCCCTAAAACCCAGGCAGCACCCCTTGACCCACAGTCCAGCACAAGTCACCCGAGCGGGATCTGTCCTTGCCCTCCAGAGGGTGGCCACCGGTTCCTTTGGTGGCTGGGCCCTGGCCTGCTCTGCTCAGGGCCCTCCCTCCAACCTGCCTCTCCGGAGGCGGCATTGCGGAAACGGTAACGGTGCCCAACATATTTACAAGCCACTAACGTTTGTGGTTGCCCTGCAGAGTTCACGGGCTTGTCCATGGATAGTTCCCATGCCAATAAACTTAAACGGTCCCCACGGGGACAACGGTGCCGGCTCCTGCCGGTTGCAAATCACTGCAGACAATCAGGTGAAAACTCGGATAATCATTTTTCATCATTGCAGAATTTTCAAACAAACTTTCAAACTTTTTCAAACAAACACACAACTCAGTGGTGGTCCCAACGGGGGACGGTGCAACGGGCATCCGCTGCCCTACTCCGGTCCTGCTGCTGCTTCATCCGAGGGAGGGGGTGCAGAGCTCACCTTGCTCTCCGGGCTGCCCTTCAGCTTGACGTCCAGGGCAAACCACCCCCTCTCTCCGCAGTGCCGGGTGTAACGCACCATGTCCCCTGGTATGAGATTGCGGCCAGGATGCTCTTCGGGCAGGTGAGCATGTACATCCCGCCGAGCCACAAACACCTCGGCCTCCAGGCCCGGTTCGTATATGAACCCGTAGCCCCGGCGGATATCGAATCGCCTCACCTGCCCCTCGTAGAACGGGCCCCGGACACGGAAGGTCGCTTGCCGCAGGTTTTCCTTCTCCCTTATGGCTCGGGCCACCAGCTCGGCTTTCCTTCGCTCCCTCTCCGCGATCTCCAGGCCCAGCTTGGTCGGCTCCCTATCCCAGTATGGCTCCGGCGCACGGGTTGAGCCCCGCGGGACATCCAGCACGTTACCCACTGTCAGAAAGGTGGGCAGCGTATCCCGCGGTGTCATGGCCTTGGGCGCCGCTTTGCAGCGACAACCCGGCGCCACCTCAGCCGAGGTGTGGGGGATGGGCACAGGGGCTTTCCGCAGCTGGGCCTCCGGCTCGGGAAGCTGCTCGGGGACTGTCTCTGGCACTATCTTCAGGGCCTTCCATGGCAATGCCTCCGGTTGGCTTCGGGCTCCGGCTACAGGTCGGTCCGCTGGGGCGGACGGGCTGGGTATCGCTACCGGTTGCAGTGGTAGCGGGCCTAGTGGCGGGGTCACGGCCTCCGAGACGGGTGGCGAGGGAGGCAACGGGGGGAGAGGGCTTGGACCGGGTCCCTCAGCCGCAGCGACCGGTCCCTCCGGGACATAGGGGCGTGGGTCACTCACCCTCCCTTCCTCCGCTTCCTCCTCGCGTCTCCGCACGGCTGCCAGAACGTCCGCCATGTCGGTCTCCCACTCCTCCAGGAGGAGCTGCATTTTGACCTGCAGCCTTAGATGGAGCTGCGCGGTCCGGATCTCCACCCACGCTGCGGTTCCCGGCGCGGGGGCCACGGTGTTTCGGGACGGCATCCACATGGTATCTCCACTGTTTGCTTCCAGGAACGGTATTCTGGCAAGGTCCTGGCGTCCCTGCTTTTATAGCGGCGACTACATGCCGCCAGCCGCCATCGCGTCCCCCTTAGCTCTTTCCGGCCCCTCCTCTCTCGGGGCGGAGTTTTGGCCTTCGCGCTTCTACTGCTCGAGAAGACGCTCGAGCGGGAACTTTTCGCGCCAAAGATGGCGGCTTCTGAAATTTTTCTGCCGGATACCTCCGGCGGTAACAAGGCGCACCTCTACCTGACGGCAGAGCGGTAAGATCCTGTTCGTGACGCCAAGTTGTCGCGGGCGGGGAGGAGGGTGTCAGCACACCGCGCTCACCCCTTCTGCTCGGGTCCGGCAGTGGCTCCTGGTGGCTCGAGCTGCGGGCCGGATCCCGGGGTGTCTCGAGCGGCACTCCTCGCCCGTGAGTGAAAGGGGGGTGTTTGTTGGGGTTATAGTTCGTGACGCCACCCACGGTTGTGGTGATTGCACCACCGCTGCTCGGTGTGGGGGTCCCGGGGATGGTGATGGGAGCAGCCAGGTATTGTGTTGCCCCTCCGTGGGTAGGGGTTGGTGATCCCGGGGCCCGGTGAAGAGATGTGAAGTGTAGGGCCTGGAGGGTGCAGGGACGCGGGGGCAGCGCTGTGCCTTGCGGCACTATGGTACTCACTCAGCCTGACACGGACACAGTTTGTACGGTAAACCAACGGCTGGTAGGACGGTCCCACAGACGGCTGCACCTGCACTCCCGGTAGGTGACGGTGACTTCTCTCTTCCTTGCACCTGTGTGGTCTGATGGTATCGGTGGATTCCCTCCGGTTACCCGCTCCCCGACTGCAATCTGGGCCGGAGGAGCTCTACACTTTGCCCGCAGGCGCTGGCCCTGGGGAAACTGGTGCCTTGGCGGTGGCGGTGTCTCCCCGTTAATGGTCGGGCTGTTGCCGTCAATCGGGACTTTGTTGTTGGGGGATCTGCGTCCCCGTCACTGACGGATTCGGCAAATTGGGCGACTCCTAGCCTTGCCGGGGTCCGAGAGGCCCCTGCCCTGGTGCTGACTGTCCTTCGGAACACTGCTCCAGACCACCGGGCACACAGCCAACGGGGTCCTTCCAGGAACTTCCGAACTGTCCCACTCCGGACAGTCACCGCCGTCGCTGACCTTGCTGTTCTAGCCCTACACAAAGCTGGGCTCTCAGGCTTTTCACGCTCTCTGCGCTGTCTCCACTTCTTGCTTTCCTCCTTTTCCACTTTTCTTTCCTTCACTTTCACTTCTGGTTGTTTACTCTAGCCCCTGCCTGGGCTACTCCTCACTCCTTCCACTTCCTCCTCCCTGACAGAACTCCTCTCTCCAGCTCTCCCTGAGCTCTTCTCTGCCTGGTCACTTCCCGCCTCCAGAGTTGTGAGCTCCTTGGTGGGCGGAGCCAACCGCCTGGCCCACCCCCTGGTGTGCATCATCAACCTCTGGAGGAAGGCAACAAGGATTTCTGGTTAGCAGGTGTGCCTACCTGGAGTGTGGGGTGCGGTGGTGTTGTTACTCGTGTCCCCTGGCTTGTCCAGGGCGACACAACTGCACCTCACAACTTACAGGACTGAAAGGATCTGCCTACCTGTCTCTTACGGTAAAGGATTTTGTAGATACACATAGTGCTGCCTCCTTGTCTGTTCCTGTAAGCGATGTATGTATAGAGAGTATTACCTTCTTGTCACTTTCTGTAAATTATATAGGGACAGATAGTTCTACTTATGTGTCTCTTTCTATAAATATGTAGGCACAGATATTACTGCTTCCATCTCTCATCCTGTACATTTTGTAGATATGCATAGTGCTGCCTTCTTGTCTCTTCCTCTAAGCGATATAAGTATAGAGAGTATTACCTTCGTCACTCTCTGTAAATTATATAGGTACAAATAGCTCTCCTGTGTCTTTTTCTATAAATATGTAGGCACAGATACTACTGCTTCCATCTCTCATCCTGTAGATTTTATAAATAAGCATAGTGCTGCCTACTTGTCTCTTCCTCTAAGTGATGTAAGTATAGAGAGTACTACCTTCTTGTCACTTTCTGTAAATTATATAGGTACAGATAGCTCTCCTTCTGTGTCTTTTTCTATAAATATGTAGGCACAGATACTACTGCTTCCATGTCTCATCCTGTAGATATTGTAGATACGCATAGTGCTGCCTACTTGTCTCTTCCTCTAAGTGATGTAAGTATAGAGAGTACTACCTTCTTGTCACTTTCTGTAAATTATATAGGTACAGCTAGTTCTCCTTCTGTGTTTCTTCCTCTAAATTTGTAGGCACAGATAGTACTGACTTCCTGTGAATAACACAGGCATAGATAGTATTGCCTCCTTGTTTCTCACTACAAATGTCCCATTTTCTCGTTTTGTGCGGTTTACATATTTTCGGAGGCCATGTCTAATTTTCAGAGTCAGTCTAAGACGTGACTCGATTCACATTGACCAGTTTATGGCTCGTCGCATATCTACAGGCAACTGCGTGGGAGATAAAACAGGTGAAACTGCATGAACCGACTGTAAACGGTTTGAATTTGTTGGGTTTCTAATTACTGCGAAATTACTTTATGGCCCTCCAAAGATAACGTGAATTATGCCCCCCCTCCTCTCCAGGGCATACAGCAGCTGAGGTCGGGCAGCGGTCGAGGCTGTGATAACACGAGGGCAATCGGTCATTGTACCCTTTTAGGAAAGATTAAGTAATCTAAGATGGTGAATAAGGCGTCTATTCATCCTGGGGCCCCGTACGTGCCGTCAATATCTTTTAATGACCGTCCCTGGGACAGTCAACAGGAACTAAAACTAAAGGCTATGTGTCCACGGTAGAATGTACCTGCGGATTTTTCTGCCTGAAAATCTGCGACTTTCGCGGCAAATCCGCACCCGCGGATTTGCCGCGGATTTACCGCGGATTTGCCGCGGATTTTGATGCGGATTTTTTTTTTTTTTTCCCCATTCAAAACCAAAAATCCGCACCAAATCTGCACCAAACAATTGACATGCTGCAGATTTTTCCGGATCAAAATCCGCGGCAAATCCGCAGCGGAAAAATCCGCAGCATGGACACAGCATTTCCAAAATGCCATTGAAATGGCTTGGAAGTGCCGCTGCTGCAGATTTTCGGGAAATCCGCGGCAAATCCGCTACAAATCCGCGGCAAAATCCGCGGTAAATCCGCAGCGTGGGCACATAGCCAAAGAGTTTGTGGTGGTGACCCTATAATGTCTCCAAAATGGACTTCAGTCCAAGCTGCTAATTAGGGGGCTTAAGGAGACCGATCACCGCCCATTTCCTATATCACCCTTCCATAACGTTGTTCCAGGGGTGTAACGATCGCGGTCGCAGAGATTGCCACTGCGACCGGGCCCGGGGGTGCAGGGGGCCCGTGGCGGCAGGAAGCATGGCTGCCCAAACCCCTGATTCAGATGGATGTTTGTCTGAGGGCGCACATTGAGCTGAAATACATAGCAGTACAGAGAGAGCCATCAGGTCCCTGCACTTGGATGTGCCGGCCACCGATTAAGGCCATAAATATTCATTGCTACCCACGCACACAATCCTAGCCATGAGGAGCAGAGAATATGCTGACAGCTGCTGGTGCTGTAAGTGGCCGCGCATGACTCTTATGTCATGCGCCGCTTACATGCTTGTCAGTTTCTGGCATATTCAAGGATGAGGGGGCTATATACCAGGATGGAGAGCTATATACCAAGTTGAGGGGGCTATATCTCAGGATGGGGGACATATTTATCAAGATGAGGGACATATTTACCAGGAAGCGGCCCAGGATGGGGGGACATTAGTACAGGATGGGGTACATTATTACACAATGAAAGGGAAGGGGGGGCAACTTGTATGTTTTTATAAGATTTAGAATGCGACAATGGCCCATACATCTGATGAATATATGGGAGTGGGGCCCAGGCTCAAACTCTGCACCGGGGCCCATCAGATTCTAGTGTTATGACACTGCGGAGTTCCTTTTACCAAGAAGTTTCCTTTTTTTCTAGAACCTCCCTGACATTTTTGGAAAGTTTTTCTATGAAAAAAAAAAATTTCGGGAAACTTTTTGCTTGTCTTTTTCCGCATTCACCAACTGCACAATAATGGTCCCCGGTGGGCACACAAATCATCAATGAAATTAACACATTTCTTTCTCTTTTCTCCCGGGATTTATATGTTAAACTTTTACTGAACAGAAGTGTTTAAGATGCAGAGAAAAAATAAAAAATAAAAGTGGCTCAGAATTAGATGAAATATTCATGAGCTGATTTTGAGACTCGGGGGTCCGTTGAGACCAACAGCGAACATGATGCATTTGGATCCAAAGTGTCTCTTGTGTACAAATATGGAAAAACATCTTGAAAGGAATATTCCTTACTGGGAAGAAGGAAGAGGGATTGAAGGATTTTTTTTTTTTTAAAGGGGACAGGTCACTGGGCATTGTGCCCCTAAAGTGATAGTTGGAGACATGGAAAGGACACAGGGTGCACATGCATGCTCCAGGGACACCTAAGAAACAAACACTGTGCCAAGAAGAAACAGAATAGGGGACAACGTCTTCTGTTCACTTGGTGGGAACTGTTGTAGTTGTGCCCACGTTGGGCGCCAACTGTTTTGGGGGTGCACACTAGGGGAGCACAATCCTTTTAATTGTCTGTAGCCAAATTAAGAGTCAAATATCTGCATGGATGCAAAATAACCACACTGATCAAAAGAGGAACAAGACTGTTTTAAAGCATTAAAGATTTTGCACCCTTGGAAGGAATCCAAGAAATTTGCTCTAAAATGTTTGTAAATTCTGCTATTAAAGGGAACTTGTCACCAGAAACTAAAGCTAGCACCTTAAGCAGCACCTGTGCTACGTTCTATAAAGGTGCACGTTACCCCTTGACCTCATGAAGCCCCCAAAAATACCTTTATAATCTCTCTCGCCCAGTATGTAAATTTTCCTGTCCGGTCCGATGGTCGTCCTATTCTGTGCCTCCTGTCCCTCCTTTTGCCGTTCTCCTGTGATTGACGTGGATGACGCCCCTGATGCCATCCATGTAAGTGGTTAAATCTCCATATTCCTGGCTCGCGTAGGTGCACTTCACTCTGCCCTGTTGCGGGAAGAATCAAAAACACAGGTGCGCCTACGCAAACGGGCGAGTTCTCTGCGCAGGCACAAGATTTTGCCCGGCAATTGTGAATGAAGCAAGTGACATCATCCACATTGTCACAACATCCTTTTGCCGTCCTCATGTGATTGACGAGGATGACGCCTTGAGTGCCATCCACATAGGTGGGCAAAATCTCTCGCCTGCGCAAACATATTCCCATCTTGCACAGGCACACTTCTCTCTGCCCTATTGCGGGCAGAGCTGAAAACATAGGTGTACCTGCACAAACCAGCGAGTTCTCTGCACAGGTGCGAGATTTTGCCCGGCAATGTGGATGACGTCACTTGCTTCATTCACAATCTCGTACCTGTGCAGAGAACTCGCCGGTTTGCATACGCGCATCTATGTTTTTTGCTTTGCCCGCAACGTGGCAGAGCGAAGTGCCCCTGCACGAGCCGGGAATATCGATATTTGTCCACGTATGTGGATGGCGTCCGAAGCGTCATCCATGTCAATCAGCACAGGAGAACGGCGAAAGGAGGGACAGGAGGCACAGAATAGGATGCACATCGGACCGGACTGGACAATTTACATACTGGGTGGGTGATTTTATAAATGTATTTTTGGGGGCTTCAAGGGTTTAAGAAGGTAATGTGCACCTTCATGGAATGCAGTACAGGCGCTGCTTAGGGTGCTAGCTTTAGTAATCTCGGAAAGTCCCAAAAAGAGATTTCTGAGTGCAGATATGGGTGCAGTAGTTTAGAAGGCCAAAATCTGGTGACAGGTTCCCTTTAAAACAGTCTTGTTCCTCTGTTGATCAGTGTTGTTATTTTGCATACACGCAGATATTTGATTCTACAGACAATTAAAAGGATTTTGCACCCCTAGTGTGCACCCCCAAAACAGTTGGCGCCCAACGTGGGCAGAACTACAACATCACCCACCACGGGTCCGGAAGAAATTGTCCCCCTATTCCGTTATACCGGGAGGGAGATTTTTGGAGGCTACAGGGTGGTCAGGGGGTAACGTGCACCTTCATAGAGTGCAGCACAGGCGCTGCTTAAGGTGCTAGTTTTAGTTTGGAAGGCCAAAACCCTCAAGGGTGCATAATATATATATATATATATATATATATATATATATAGGCATGTCTTCTACAGCATCAAGAGTAAAATCCAGAGAGAATTTGAAACCTTTTGCATGTCTTCTACAGCATCAAGAGTAAAATCCAGAGAGAATTTGAAACACAAAGGAAGACACTACCAGAACAGGACTTCTTATATATATATATATATATATATATATATATATATATACAGTTAGGTCCAGAAATATTTGGACAGTGACACAAGTTTTGTTATTTTAGCTGTTTACAAAAACATGTTCAGAAATACAATTATATATAATATGGGCTGAAAGTGCACACTCCCAGCTGCAATATGAGAGTTTTCACATCCAAATCGGAGAAAGGGTTTAGGAATCATAGCTCTGTAATGCATAGCCTCCTCTTTTTCAAGGGACCAAAAGTAATTGGACAAGGGACTCTAAGGGCTGCAATTAACTCTGAAGGCGTCTCCCTCGTTAACCTGTAATCAATGAAGTAGTTAAAAGGTCTGGGGTTGATTACAGGTGTGTGGTTTTGCATTTGGAAGCTGTTGCTGTGACCAGACAACATGCGGTCTAAGGAACTCTCAATTGAGGTGAAGCAGAACATCCTGAGGCTGAAAAAAAAGAAAAAAATCCATCAGAGAGATAGCAGACATGCTTGGAGTAGCAAAATCAACAGTCGGGTACATTCTGAGAAAAAAGGAATTGACTGGTGAGCTTGGGAAGTCAAAAAGGCCTGGGCGTCCACGGATGACAACAGTGGTGGATGATCGCCGCATACTTTCTTTGGTGAAGAAGAACCCGTTCACAACATCAACTGAAGTCCAGAACACTCTCAGTGAAGTAGGTGTATCTGTCTCTAAGTCAACAGTAAAGAGAAGACTCCATGAAAGTAAATACAAAGGGTTCACATCTAGATGCAAACCATTCATCAATTCCAAAAATAGACAGGCCAGAGTTACATTTGCTGAAAAACACCTCATGAAGCCGGCTCAGTTCTGGAAAAGTATTCTATGGACAGATGAGACAAAGATCAACCTGTACCAGAATGATGGGAAGAAAAAAGTTTGGAGAAGAAAGGGAACGGCACATGATCCAAGGCACACCACATCCTCTGTAAAACATGGTGGAGGCAACGTGATGGCATGGGCATGCATGGCTTTCAATGGCACTGGGTCACTTGTGTTTATTGATGACATAACAGCAGACAAGAGTAGCCGGATGAATTCTGAAGTGTACCGGGATATACTTTCAGCCCAGATTCAGCCAAATGCCGCAAAGTTGATCGGACGGCGCTTCATAGTACAGATGGACAATGACCCCAAGCATACAGCCAAAGCTACCCAGGAGTTCATGAGTGCAAAAAAGTGGAACATTCTGCAATGGCCAAGTCAATCACCAGATCTTAACCCAATTGAGCATGCATTTCACTTGCTCAAATCCAGACTTAAGACGGAAAGACCCACAAACAAGCAAGACCTGAAGGCTGCGGCTGTAAAGGCCTGGCAAAGCATTAAGAAGGAGGAAACCCAGCGTTTGGTGATGTCCATGGGTTCCAGACTTAAGGCAGTGATTGCCTCCAAAGGATTCGCAACAAAATATTGAAAATAAAAATATTTTGTTTGGGTTTGGTTTATTTGTCCAATTACTTTTGACCTCCTAAAATGTGGAGTGTTTGTAAAGAAATGTGACAATTCCTACAATTTCTATCAGATATTTTTGTTCAAACCTTCAAATTAAACGTTACAATCTGCACTTGAATTCTGTTGTAGAGGTTTCATTTCCAATCCAATGTGGTGGCATGCAGAGCCCAACTCGCCAAAATTGTGTCACTGTCCAAATATTTCTGGACCTAACTGTGTATATATATATATATATATATATATATATATATATATATACATGGAAGAAAAGGACCGCACAATCCAGACGCCAAGTGAAGTTTCTTTATTCCCAAAAGTGCAGCATAAAAAGCAGGACAGGAGCCGAGAGCAGGCTTCCAATAAGGATGACGGCCGTTTCGCGTTGGTGTACGCTTCGACTGGTCCACGCGAAACCGCCGTCCTCCTTATTGGGAGCCTGCACTCAACTCCTGTCCTGCTTTTTATGCTGCACTTTTGGGAATAAAGAAACTTCACTTGGCGTCTGGATTGTGCGGTCCTTTTCTTCCATGTCTTCATTGGACATTCCTTGGACTCCTGTCTGTTTGTCTGGACGAGCACTCCTGAACTGTGAACACGTGGAGCCCAGGTCTTTTCCTACTTACCTGTGAGACCACCCTGCAAGGTAAACCTGGTTGTGCAGGGCTATACTCATTTTTTCTGATTATATATATATATATATATATATATATATATATATATATATATATATATATATATACAGTACAGACTAAAAGTTTGGACACACCTTCTCATTCAAAGAGTTTTCTTTATTTTCATGACTGAAAATTGTAGATTCACATTGAAGGCATCAAAACTATGAATTATCACATGTGGAATGAAATATTAATCAAAAAGTGTGAAACAACTGAAAATATGTCTTATATTCTAGGTTCTTCAGAGTAGCCATCTTTTGGTTTGATTACTACTTTGCACATTCTTGCCATTCTCTTGATGAGCTTCAAGAGGTAATCACCGGAAATGGTTTTCCAACAGTCCTGAAGGAGTTCCCAGAGATGCTTAGCACTTGCTGGCCCTTTTGCCTTCACTCTGCGGTCCAGCTCACCCCAAACCATCTCGATTGGGTTCAGGTCTGGTGACTGTGGAGGCCAGGTCATCTGGCGTAGCACCCCATCACTCTCCTTCTTAGTCAAATAGCCCTTACACAGCCTGGAGGTGTGTTTGGGGTCATTGTCCTGTTGAAAAATACATGATGGTCCAACTAAACGCAAACCGGATGGAATAGCACGCCGCTGCAAGATGCTGTGGTAGGCATGCTGGTTCTGTATGCCTTCAATTTTGAATAAATCCCCAACAGTGTCACCAGCAAAGCCCCCCCACACCATCACACCTCCTCCTCCATGCTTCCACGGTGGGAACCAGCCATGTAGAGTCCATCCGTTCACCTTTTCTGCGTCACACAAACACACGGTGGTTGAATCCAAAGATCTCAAATTTGGACTCATCAGACCAAAGCACAGATTTCCACTGGTCTAATGTCCATTCCTTGTGTTCTTTAGCCCAAACAAGTCTCTTCTGCTTGTTGCCTGTCCTTAGCAGTGGTTTCCTAGCAGCTATTTTACCATGAAGGCCTGCTGCACAAAGTCTCCTCTTAACAGTTGTTCTAGAGATGTGTCTGCTGCTAGAACTCTGTGTGGCATTGACCTGGTCTCTAATCTGAACTACTGTTAACCTGCGATTTCTGAGGCTGATGACTCGGATAAACTTATCCTCCACAGCAGAGGTGACTCTTAGTCTTCCTTTCCTGGGGCGGTCCTCATGTGAGCCAGTTTCTTTGTAGCGTTTGATGGTTTTTGCCACTGCACTTGGGGACACTTTCAAAGTTTTCCCAATTTTTCGGACTGACCTTCATTTCTTAAAGTAATGATGACCACTTGTGTTTCTTTACTTAGCTGCTTTATTCTTGCCATAATACAAATTCTAACAGTCTATTCAGTAGGACTATCAGCTGTGTATCCACCAGACTTCTGCACAACACAACTGATGAACTCAACCCCATTTATAAGGCAAGAAATCCCACTTATTAAACCTGACCGGGCACACCTGTGAAGTGAGAACCATTTCCGGTAACGGCCTTTTGAAGCTCATCAAGAGAATGGCAAGAGTGTGCAAAGCCGTAATCAAAGCAAAAGAAGAACCTAGAACATAAGACATATTTTCAGATGTTTCACACTTTTTTAAGTATTTCATTCCACATGTGATAATTCATAGTTTTGATGCCTTCAATGTGAATCTACAATTTTCAGAGTCATGAAAATAAAGAAAACTCTTTGAATGAGAAGGTGTGTCCAAACTTTTTATATAAAAAAAAAATCATAATTTTCTGATAAGCTGAATCATCTTAACTCTTGTGGAGTTCCAAAAAGAGATTTCTGAGTGCAGACATGGGTACACAGTGCAAGCACCATTTTGAGGAGTGTTATTTTGGATGTCTTCATATCTTCTCGTCTATAACACTTACTGGGTGAACGTAATGACTTCTTATAAAAGGGAGCAGTGGGCACCAGGACACAACGGTTGGGTCTAAAGGTTCCTCTCCTGTTGAAGGATGGTATCTGTCCCCTTTCTTTCACAGTTCTTAAAAAAATGAATCCCGTGACCCCTGGCATACGACATAATTCATCGGTTTTGCTTCCGTGTCCGACAAAGAGGTAATGCGTCTGATTCCAGATGTAATCTTGTTAATTAGGAGAAGCCGGTTTGCTACGGTCTCAGATCTGCAGGCCATGCCGCTAATTATACAATGCTTCGCCCTTCCTAACAATCACAGTGCGCGGCGCGGCCTGGAGAAAACAGTAAAAGGCTGCGTTAATTAAAAGCCATTCTGCATTTTACCTTAGATCTGGATTGACCTTGAAGCAGAGAATTTACCTACAGCAGCTCCTCGTACAAGGGACCCGTGTGATAACGTGCAACATACGCTGACACATCCGGGGCCTATGGCGCTATGACATGGAATATGCTGATAGTCTTGTTCTTGTTTAGTTTTTTGTCAAATTTTAGGCTGCATTGTATGTAATTTGTGTAAAAAAAAAAGGAACAAAGCTACAGTGCCTACAAGTAGTATTCATAAGTTAGAGCCTGCAAACTTCAAACAAGAGCAGGATTTATTAACAGATGCATAAATCTTACAAACCAACAAGTTATGTTGCTCAGTTAAATTTTAATAAATTGGGTCAATTATTATTCAACCCCTAGGTTTAATATTTTGTGGAATAACCCTTGTTTGCAATTACAGCTAATAATCGTCTTTTATAAGACCTGATCAGGCCGGCACAGGTCTCTGGAGTTATCTTGGCCCACTCCTCCATGCAGATCTTCTCCAAGTTATCTAGGTTCTTTGGGTGTCTCATGTGGACTTTAATCTTGAGCTCCTTCCACAAGTTTTCAATTGGGTTAAGGTCAGGAGACTGACTAGGCCACTGCAACACCTTGATTTTTTCCCTCTTGAACCAGGTCTTGGTTTTCTTGGCTGTGTGCTTTGGGTCGTTGTCTTGCTGGAAGATGAAATGACGACCCATCTTAAGATCCTTGATGGAGGAGCGGAGGTTCTTGGCCAAAATCTCCTGGTAGGCCGTGCTATCCATCTTCCCATGGATGCGGACCAGATGGCCAGGCCCCTTGGCTGAGAAACAGCCCCACAGCATGATGCTGCCACCACCATGCTTGACTGTAGGGATGGTATTCTTGGGGTTGTATGCAGTGCCATCCAGTCTCCAAACGTCACGTGTGTGGTTGGCACCAAAGATCTCGATCTTGGTCTCATCAGACCAGAGAACCTTGAACCAGTCTGTCTCAGAGTCCTCCAAGTGATCATGAGCAAACTGTAGAGGAGCCTTGACATGACGCTTTGAAAGTAAAGGTACCTTACGGGCTCGTCTGGAATTGAGACCATTGCGGTGGAGTACGTTACTTATGGTATTGACTGAAACCAATTTCCCCACTGCCATGAGATCTTCCCGGAGCTCCTTCCTTGTTGTCCTTGGGTTAGCCTTGACTCTTTGGACAAGCCTGGCCTCGGCACGGGTGGAAACTTTCAAAGGCTGTCCAGGCCGTGGAAGGCTAACAGTAGTTCCATAAGCCTTCCACTTCCGGATGATGCTCCCAACAGTGGAGACAGGTAGGCCCAACTCCTTGGAAAGGGTTTTGTACCCCTTGCCAGCCTTGTGACCCTCCACGATCTTGTCTCTGATGGCCTTGGAATGCTCCTTTGTCTTTCCCATGTTGACCAAGTATGAGTGCTGTTCACAAGTTTGGGGAGGGTCTTAATTAGTCAGAAAAGGCTGGAAAAAGAGATAATTAATCCAAACATGTGAAGCTCATTGTTCTTTGTGCCTGAAATACTTCTTAATACTTTAGGGGAACCAAACAGAATTCTGGTGGTTTGAGGGGTTGAATAATAAATGACCCTCTGAATAAACTTTTCACAATTTTAAAAAAAAAATAAAAAAATAAATAACATTCTTTTTTGCTGCATTTCACACTTCCAGGCTGATCTACAGTCCAAATGTCACAATGCCAAGTTATTCCGAATGTGTAAACCTGCTAAATCTGCAGGGGGTTGAAGACTACTTGTAGGCACTGTATGTGAAAAAATGCCAGGACTGAACACAGCCTATAAATATCATCCTGTCGCAGTTATAGGCTTTGTTCTAAATGTTTCTCTCTTGGTACTAATCCAATGCTACTATCATAGCAAGCTATTTTTTTAGCTGTGGGAATCATTTCCGAGCCGCCCAGCGGTGGCTGCCCTGTCCCCGGTCCATGCACAGACACACCTCTTTTTTTAAAGGGCCAGTACGCCCTGACCTCGGGACCGCAATGTGCATGATGTAGGACTCGTCATGCACCCAGGCTTCAGAAGAAGGAGGACAAAGATGGTCGAAAGAGGAGGCGCCGATACTTGAGAATGGAGACACCCATCCGATCCGTCTGCACCGCACCTTAGGTGGATATTATAAATTGATTTTTACGTTCTACACAGCAGCCTGGACTCTTATATACAGCACGTTAGAATGCTGTATATAAGAGCCCACTGGAGGTGACCGCAGCTTATAGGCCCCAAATCTGGTGACAGGTTCCCTTTAAACACCATGGAAAGTTCAGATGCCATACACTGATCTAATATTCCCTTATTTATCCAATCCCACCCATCTTTTGCCTTAAAGTCAAGATCTTCTCACCCTACGGTTCTATTATGTGAATGCCGGAAAAAAAAGCCATATATTCTCAATGTAATATTCTAAAGGTGACAGGACCTGAAACGTGTTGGTGACACTAATTTCCTTATATACAGTAATGTCCCTTCCAGTCTCTGGCCTGCTGTGACTATTCATTATACAGGGCTTTCTTGTAATTAATGAGCCCACATGTCACCCACCTCTCGTAGCTGATACCATAGTGTGGTCCCAATTAGTTTTTATGGTAAGACATCAGATATTTCAGTATTTACCTACTTTCTTGCAGAAAAAATAAATAAATTCATATCTGTGAGCTTTAATTCTAAAATTAGATATATATCCTTCCCTTGATAATATAGAAGAAATGTCAGGGCTCGAAATGCATCGGTGAACAGTAATTTGGTCTTACGGTCATCGTGATGTCACTTCTAATGGCACTTATACAATCATTCTGATATAAACTCCACAGGAAAGACATAATGGCCCGAAGGACTTGAAATGCGTTAGTCTTATTTGGTTTTATGCTCAGTGTGCGGCCACTTATTGGCTAGCACATCATTAATCTATCATCTTCATTATCATTACTGATGATAATGAGTCTTCTGTATTTTTTTTTTTTTAGCAATTATGCAAAATCACCAAATTTTCTCAATGCATTTTAAGCCACTGGAGAAGTTATTAGCAAAGGTTTGTCTAATATTGTTCTATTCCTAATTTACTCCAAGAAAATAAAATAAAATCATGCTTCAAATCGGTGACATTTTACTCCCAATATTTAATATCTGGGTGCAAGAAACATACAATGAGTTCTCTACATAATATAGTTGGTGTCTGTATGTGAAACGCGTTGGGACCCTACTTTGATGTTATGCTCAGTACGCTGCTTATGTTTTAGCACTATATGAATTTACATTATCTATGCCTAGGCTCAACAGTAATATGTTTAACACAAAAAGTTATCCAACGCGTTTCAAGGCACTGTAGAAATCATTACGGTTTTTCTGATATGATGCTGTTCCTATCTTACTATAGGGAAGAAAAATAAAATCAGGATACAGTGGGGGAAAAAAGTATTTATTCAGCCACCAATTATGCAAATTCTCCCACTTATAAAGATGAGGTCGGCCTGTAATTGACATCATAGGTGACCACAACTATGAAAGACAAAATGAGAAAACAAATCCAGAAAATCACCGCGTCTGATTTGGCAAGATTATTTTTGCAAATTATGGTGGAAAATAAGTATTTAGTCACCTAAAAACATGCAGGATTTCTGCTCTCACAGACTTGTAATTTCTTCTTTAAGAGGCTCCTCTGTCCTCCACTCATTACCTGTAGTAATGGATCCTGATTGAACTTGTTATCAGTATAAAAGACACCCGTCCACAACCTCAAACAGTCACACTCCAAACTCCACTATGGTGAAGACCAAAGAGCTGTCGAAGGACACTGGAAACAAAATTGTAGCCCTGCACCAGGCTGGGAAGACTGAATCTGCAATAGTCAAGCAGCTTGGTGAGATGAAATCAACTGTGGGAGCAATAATAAGAAACTGGAAGACAAACAAGACCACTGATAATCTCCCTCGATCTGGAGCTCCACGCAAGATCTCACCTCGTGGGGTCAATATGAACACAAGAACAGTGGGCAAAAATCCCAGAACCACAAGGGATGACCTAGTGAATGACCTGAATAGAGCTGGGACTACCGTAATAAAGGCTACCATCAGTAACACACTATGCTGTCAGGGGCTCAGATCCTGCAGTGCCAGACGTGTCCCCCTGCTTAAGCCAGTACGTGTCCGGGCCCGTCTGAAGTTTGCTATAGAGCATTTGGATTACCCAGAAGAGTATTGGGGGAATGTCATATAGTCTGATGAAACCAAAGTAGAACTGTTTGGCAGAATCACAACTCGTCGTGTTTGGAGGAGACAGAATGCTGAGTTGCATCCAAAGAACACCATACCTACTGTGAAGCATAGGGGTGGCAACATCATGCTTTGGGGCTGTTTCTCTGCAAAGGGACCAGAACGACTGATCCGTGTACATGAAAGAATGAATGGGGCCATGTATCGTGAGATTTTGAGTGCAAACCTTCTTCCATCAGCAAGGGCATTGAAGATGAAACGTGGCTGGGTCTTTCAGCAAGATAATGATCCCAAGCACACCGCCAGGGTAACGAAGGAGCGGCTTCGTAAGAAGCACATGAAGGTCCTGGAGTGGCCTAGCCAGTCTCCAGACCTGAAACCCATAGAAAACCTTTGGAGGGAGTTGAAAGTCCGAGTTGCCCAGCCACAGTCCCTAAACATCACTGCTCTAGAGGCGATCTGCATGGAGGAATGGGCCAACATACCACCAACAGTGTGTGCCAACCTTGTGAAGACAGAAAACTTTTCACCTCTGTCACTTGCAACAAAGGATATAGAACAAAATATTGAGATGAATATGTAGGTGTAAAAAGATATACTGTGCTCCCTACATAATATGTTCAAAGTGTCAGGACTTGAAATGCGTTGGTCACTTTCCTTCTGAAGTGATATTACGTATTCTTGATCGCATCATGAATTTACAGTTTAGGATATATGACCACAATATTTTAAGAGGTGGGTGTAAGAAAGATATACTGTGCTCCCTACATAATATCGTCAGTGTCAGGACTCGAAATGCGTTGGTCACTTTACTTGGTAAACGATATTACTTATTTTTGATCCCATCATGATTTTACATTTTAGGATATATGACCACAATATTTTAATAGATAGGTGTAGGAAAGATATACTGTGCCCCTACATAATATGTTGAAAGTGTCAGGACTTGAAATGCGTTGGTAACTTTACTTGTGAAGTGATGTCACTTATTTTTTTATCCCATTGTGAATTTACATTTCAGGATATATGATCTATATGATATATACAGTGGTCACTACATAATATGTTGAAAGTGTCAGGACTTGAAATGCCAATGCGACTGCTCTGTCCTCTGCTACTCATCAAATTCCATAGTCAACACATAATGGTCCCAACACGTTTCAAGACCCTGGAGAATCTATTCCTCCTATATTACTACAGGGGAAGAAAATAAAATGATGACTCAAGTCTGCAATGTTTGGCTTCAATATTTTGGGAAAGAAACATGAACTCTGTTCCCTATATAATATAATAGAAGTGTGACTCAAAACGCGTTAGTGAAACCAATTTTGGTATTTGGTCTGCTCAGTGTGCTCTTCAGTTTGTTTATAGCCCACCATGAATCTACATTATTAAGGCAGTAATATGTTACATGGTAGACCTGTGTAGACCTTAAATGCATTGGTTGAGCCAATTTTAGTCATTTGCTAAGTGTGGTTTCACCTTCCAGCATCTATTCACAAGCCCAAAAATTAGACAGCTGCACTCTGCAGCTCCAAAGCATGCAAACCTTAAATAAGGGAATTATCGACCTGCATTACTGCTATAGAAAATAGAAAAATTGAGATACATAGCACATAAAGTGGCCAGTTTATTACAGCCCAGCAGCCAGCGACAAGGCGTATCTTAATGCTCATACTATATTTTAGTCTAGTGTATTTACGGTTACTGTTCACATTTGTCTGTTAGGAAGTGCAGGTCAGTTTTTTTTATTTCACATTGTAGTTCATTCCTCTGACTGAACACTCCTCCCACCAGCTTTAGGCAGTTTCTGTCTGCCCATAAAATTGTAGGATTTCATCCCGGATAGAGGCATATCACTATAGGGACTCGGCAAAGAGATACGCCTTGTCGCTGGCTGCTGGGCTCTCATATACTGGGGACTTTATGAGCTAAATATCTTAATTTTTCTACTTTTAATAGCAGTAATGCAGGTCCATAATTCCCTTATTTTGTGTTTGAATACTTTAGTGCTACAGAATGCAGCTGTCTATTTTTTACGTTATTGTATTGACGGATGGCACCCGTTGACATTGTAGTTCATTCCTCTCAACAAGCCTTCCTTCAGTTTTACGCAGTTTTCATTTAGCAGGTTCCTGTCTGCCCATAAAATTGTAGGCTTGCAGCCTGGATAGAGGCAACTCATTATAGGGACTCAGCAAAGAGATACGCCTTGTCGCTGGCTGCTGGGCCCTCATAAACTGTCTACTTTATCTCCATTTTTAATATCAGTAATGCAGGTCCATAATTCCTTTATTTCATGTCTGCATGCTTTAGCGCTACAGAGCAGGTTCTTCTATGCCCAGATAGAGACATATCATGATAGGGACCAGGGAAAGAGATACACCTTGTCGCTGGCTACTGGGCTCTCATATATTGGCCACTTTATGAGCTAAATATCTCAATTTTTTATTTTCAAAAGAAGTAATGCAGGTCCATAATTCCCTTAAAGTTTCCATGCTTTAGCGCTACAGAGTGCAGCTGTTTATTTTTTTGTTTATTGTATTAACGGTTTGCACCTCTTCACATTTGTCTTTTAGTGAGTGCGGGTGAGGTTTTTTTTATTTCACAATGTAGTTCATTCCTCTGATTGAACACTCCTAAGTTTAGGCTATTTTAAATATAGCAGGTTCTTGTATGCCCGGATAGAGGCATATCATGATAGGGACCAGGGAAAGAGATACGCCTTGTCGCTGACGGCTGGGCTCTCATAAACTGCCCACTGTATGTGCTAAGTATCTCAATTTTTCTCTTTTAAATAGCAGTAATACCGGTCCATTATTCCCTTAGTTAATGTTTGCGTGCTGTAGTGCTACAGAGTGCAGCTGTCCATTTAGGGACCTGACAAAGAGATACGCATTGTCGCTGGCTGCTGGGTTCTCATAAACTGGCCACTTTATGAGCTAAGTATCTCAACTTTTCTGTTTTTAATAGAAGTTATACAGGAACATATTTCCCTTATTTAATTTTTGCATGCAGAATGCAGCTGTCTATTTAGGGACCCGAAAAAGAGATACGCCTTGTTGCTGGCTGCTGGGCTCTCATAAATTGCCCACTTTAAGTGTTAAGCATCTCAATTTTTCTAATTTGAATAGCAATAATGCAGCAACATAATTCCCTTATTTAATTTTTGCATGTTGTAGTGCTACAGAGTGCAGCTGTCTATTGAAGGACCCGACAAAGAGATACGCCTTGTCACTGGCTGCTGAGCGCTCATGAACTGGCCACTTTATGAGCTAAGTATCTCAATTTTTCTATTTTAAATAGAAGTAATACAGGTCCATAATTCCCTTATTTAATGTTTGCATGCTGTAGGGCTACAGAGTGCAGCTGTCTATTTAGGGACCTGACAAAGAGATGCGCCTTGTCGCTGGCTGCTGGGTTCTCATAAACTAGCCACTTTATGAGCTAAGTATCTCAACTTTTCTGTTTTTAATAGCAGTTATACAGGAACATAATTCCCGTATTTAATTTTTGCATGCAGAGTGCAGCTGTTTATTTAGGGACCCGACAAAGAGATACGCCTTGTCGCTGGCTGCTGGTCTCTCATAAACTGCCCACTTTATGTGCTAAGTATCTCAATTTTTCTATTTTAAATAGCAGTAATACAGGTCCATAATTCCCTTATTTAATGTTTACATGCTGTAGTGCTACAGAGTGCAGCTGTTTATTTAGGGACCCGACAAAGAGATACGCCTTGTCGCTGGCTGCTAGGCTCTCATAAACTGGCCACTTTATGAACTAAGTATCTCAATTTTTCTATTTTAAATAGCAGTAATACAGGTCCATAATTCCCTTATTTAATTTTTCATGCTGTAGTGCTACAGAGTGCAGCTGTCTATTTAGGGACCCGACAAAGAGATATGCCTTGTCGCTGGCTGCTGGGCTCTCATAAACTGGCCACTTTATGAGCTAAGTATCTCAACTCTTCTGTTTTTAATAGCAGTAATACAGGAACATAATTCCCTTATTTAATTTTTGCATACAGAGTGCAGCTGTCTATTTAGGGACCCGACAAAGAGATACACCTTGTCGCTGGCTGCTTGGCTCTCATAAACTGCCCAATTTAAGTGTTAAGCATCTCAATTTTTCTATTTTGAATAGCAATAATGCAGCAACATAATTCCCTTATTTAATTTTTGCATGCTGTAGTGCTACAGAGTGCAGCTGTCTATTTAAGGACCCGACAAAGAGATACCCCTTGTTGCTGGCTGCTGGGCTCTCATAAACTGCCCACTTTATGAACTAAGTATCTCAATTTTTCTATTTTAAATAGCAGTAATACAGATCCATAATTCCATTATTTAATTTTTCATGCTGTAGTGCTACAGAGTGCAGCTGTCTATTTAGGGACCTGACAGAGATACGCCTTGTTGCTGGCTGCTGGGTTCTCATAAACTGGCCACTTTATGAGCTAAGTAAGTATCTTAACTTTTCTGTTTTTAATTTCAGTAATGCAGGAACATAATTCCCTTATTTAATTTTTCATGCTGTAGTGCTACAGAGTGCAGCTGTCTATTTAGGAACCCGACAAAGAGATACGCCTTGTCGCTGGTTGCTGGGTTCTTATAAACTAGCCACTTTATGAACTAAGTATCTCAACTCTTCTGTTTTTAATAGCAGTAATACAGGAACATAATTCCCTTATTTCATTTTTGCATGCAGAGAGCAGTTGTCTATTTAATGACCCGACAAAGAGATACGCTTTGTCGCTGGCTGCTGGGCTCTTATAAGCTGCCCACTTTAAGTGTAAAGCATCTCAATTTTTCTATTTTGAATAGCAATAATGCAGCAACATAATTCCCTTATTTAATTTTTGCATGCAGAGTGCAGCTGTCTATTTAGGGACCCGACAAAGAGATACGCCTTGTCTCTGGCTGCTGGGCTCTCATAAACTGCCCACTTTATGAGCTAAATAAGTGTTCCTTAAACCAAATTTGGTGTCTTTTGTCTGCTCAGTATTTCTGCAGCCCACCATGAATCTACATGCTAAGGACCAATATTGAAGCTTCTCCAGACTGAAGAAGGAGCGGCCAGGACTGGTTATAAGGAGCCGTAGAATTTGTTTGTACAGACGATGTTTTAATATAATCCTATTCCTTCCATTTTACCTCCCAGGAGAAAAATAAAATCATGATTCAAGTTTGTACTTTTTGACCCTGAGGTTTCGGCATCTAGATCCCGTCTGTCTTCTCTATAACATATAAGAGACTTCAGGACTGGAAACGCGTTAGTGACCCTAATTTGCTCCTGCGCTCAGCGCGATATCAGTCCCAGTCACCGGCGTGCTGTGAATGTGTATTATGAGCGTAGTTGCTTCTGATTAATGAGCCCACATATCACCCACCTCTTGCCCTCCGCAACGCAGCAGACTCCATATTGAAGACAGACTCGCCCCAATTAGTCGCGAGGAATCGGCGAGTGTATTTATCTATATATATATATCTATATCTGTATCACGCTGGGTGTCAGAGTCTTGGAGAAAGTGATGGCCGCTCCCCAGGCGGCAGATGCAGAATATATTTTTCAGTCGGGTCTTTGTGAAGTCGTGTGCCCCGCGGGTTCATGTTGTTAGCAGTCATCCAGTGTCTGGCGCGTTTCGCAGTCTGACATACGAGCAGTCAATGCCTCATTGATGTGAGGCATTCTGGGAACAATGAATTATACACCTTTCATACAGAGGTTAATTGACGGACGGCTTGTAATGATTTTCCGAGATAATATTGCACTTATTCCAATGAAAAATCTTTGTCTGGGGGTCCGGATACTGAAGATGTTAATATTAATATATAGCATAGACCCTAAATCTCTTATTATCTAGAGCAATGCAGGAGCTAACGTTTCCCTGGTGGGCTAGAGGAGGAAAGGGATTATTATTTATCCCTGGGTGTATTGGGCAAAGAAGGGTTAACATAATGTTTTTTGGTTAAAGGGTTAATGTTATCTTGACTATCCAAATATCCCTGGTGGTCTAGGACAAGGAAGAAGTGGACGTCTTTATCCCTGGTAGTGGGAGGCAGGGAATAGTTAAAAAACCCAGGTGGTCTAGTGTAATAAGTGGGTCAATATCAGTCTATTAGGTGGTATGATATAGTAATGGGTTGAATATCAGCTTTCCTGGTGGCAAAGGAGTTTATCTCATGCTTCCTGGTGGTCTAGTGTGGTTAAGTGGTTAATGTCAGATTCCCTGGTGGTCTAGTGTAGTAAACAGGTTAATGTCAGATTCCCTGGTGGTCTAGTGTAGTAAACAGGTTAATGTCAGCTTTCCTGGTGGTCTAGTGTGGTAAAGTGGTTAATGTCAGATTCCCTGGTGGTCTAGTGTACTAAACAGGTTAATGTCAGCTTTCCTGGTGGTCTATTGTGGTAAACAGGTTAATGTCAGATTCCCTGGTGGTCTATTGTGGTAAACAGGTTAATGTCAGATTCCCTGGTGGTCTAGTGTAGTAAACAGGTTAATGTCAGATTCCCTGGTGGTCTAGTGTAGTAAACAGGTTAATGTCAGCTTTCCTGGTGGTCTAGTGTAGTAAACAGGTTAATGTCAGCTTTCCTGGTGGTCTAGTGTGGTAAACAGGTTAATGTCAGATTCCCTGGTGGTCTAGTGTAGTAAACAGGTTAATGTCAGATTTCCTGGTGGTCTAGTGTAGTAAACAGGTTAATGTCAGATTACCTGGTGGTCTAGTGTAGTAAACAGGTTAATGTCAGATTCCCTGGTGGTCTAGTGTAGTAAACAGGTTAATGTCAGATTCCCTGGTGGTCTAGTGTAGTAAACAGGTTAATGTCAGATTTCCTGGTGGTCTAGTGTAGTAAAAAGGTTAATGTCAGATTTCCTGGTGGTCTAGTGTAGTAAACAGGTTAATGTCAGATTTCCTGGTGGTCTAGTGTAGTGAACAGGTTAATGTCAGATTTCCTGGTGGTCTAGTGTGGTAAACAGGTTAATGTCAGATTTCCTGGTGGTCTAGTGTGGTAAACAGGTTAATGTCAGATTCCCTGGTGGTCTAGTGTAGTAAACAGGTTAATGTCAGATTCCCTGGTGGTCTAGTGTAGTAAACAGGTTAATGTCAGATTCCCTGGTGGTCTAGTGTAGTAAACAGGTTAATGTCAGATTTCCTGGTGGTCTAGTGTAGTAAACAGGTTAATTTGAGATTCCCTGGTGGTCTAGTGTAGTAAACAGGTTAATGTCAGATTCCCTGGTGGTCTAGTGTGGTAAACAGGTTAATGTCAGATTCCCTGGTGGTCTAGTGTGGTAAACAGGTTAATGTCAGATTCCCTGGTGGTCTAGTGTAGTAAACAGGTTAATGTCAGATTCCCTGGTGGTCTAGTGTAGTAAACAGGTTAATGTCAGATTTCCTGGTGGTCTAGTGTAGTAAACAGGTTAATGTCAGATTTCCTGGTGGTCTAGTGTGGTAAACAGGTTAATGTCAGATTTCCTGGTGGTCTAGTGTAGTAAACAGGTTAATGTCAGCTTTCCCGGTGGTCTAGTGTAGTAAACAGGTTAATGTCAGATTCCCTGGTGGTCTAGTGTAGTGAACAGGTTAATGTCAGATTCCCTGGTGGTCTATTGTGGTAAACAGGTTAATGTCAGATTTCCTGGTGGTCTAGTGTAGTAAACAGGTTAATGTCAGCTTTCCTGGTGGTCTAGTGTAGTAAACAGGTTAATGTCAGATTTCCTGGTGGTCTAGTGTGGTAAACAGGTTAATGTCAGCTTTCCTGGTGGTCTAGTGTGGTAAACAGGTTAATGTCAGATTTCCTGGTGGTCTAGTGTAGTAAACAGGTTAATGTCAGATTTCCTGGTGGTCTAGTGTAGTAAACAGGTTAATGTCAGATTCCCTGGTGGTCTAGTGTAGTAAACAGGTTAATGTCAGCTTTCCTGGTGGTCTAGTGT
Source organism: Anomaloglossus baeobatrachus (assembly GCF_048569485.1). NCBI lineage: Eukaryota > Metazoa > Chordata > Amphibia > Anura > Aromobatidae > Anomaloglossus > Anomaloglossus baeobatrachus. The sequence goes on along the minus strand of NC_134356.1, from coordinate 21,139,906 downwards.
GGTAAACAGGTTAATGTCAGCTTTCCTGGTGGTCTATTGTGGTAAACAGGTTAATGTCAGATTTCCTGGTGGTCTAGTGTGGTAAACAGGTTAATGTCAGCTTTCCTGGTGGTCTAGTGTAGTAAACAGGTTAATGTCAGATTCCCTGGTGGTCTAGTGTAGTAAACAGGTTAATGTCAGATTCCCTGGTGGTCTAGTGTAGTAAACAGGTTAATGTCAGATTCCCTGGTGGTCTAGTGTAGTAAACAGGTTAATGTCAGATTCCCTGGTGGTCTATTGTGGTAAACAGGTTAATGTCAGATTTCCTGGTGGTCTAGTGTGGTAAACAGGTTAATGTCAGATTCCCTGGTGGTCTATTGTGGTAAACAGGTTAATGTCAGATTTCCTGGTGGTCTAGTGTAGTAAACAGGTTAATGTCAGATTTCCTGGTGGTCTAGTGTAGTAAACAGGTTAATGTCAGATTCCCTGGTGGTCTAGTGTAGTAAACAGGTTAATGTCAGATTTCCTGGTGGTCTAGTGTGGTAAACAGGTTAATGTCAGATTCCCTGGTGGTCTAGTTGTAGTAAACAGGTTAATGTCAGATTCCCTGGTGGTCTAGTTGTAGTAAACAGGTTAATGTCAGATTTCCTGGTGGTCTAGTGTAGTAAACAGGTTAATGTCAGATTTCCTGGTGGTCTAGTGTAGTAAACAGGTTAATGTCAGCTTTCCTGGTGGTCTAGTGTAGTAAACAGGTTAATGTCAGATTTCCTGGTGGTCTAGTGTAGTAAACAGGTTAATGTCAGCTTTCCTGGTGGTCTAGTGTAGTAAACAGGTTAATGTCAGATTCCCTGGTGGTCTAGTGTAGTAAACAGGTTAATGTCAGATTTCCTGGTGGTCTAGTGTAGTAAACAGGTTAATGTCAGATTCCCTGGTGGTCTAGTGTAGTAAACAGGTTAATGTCAGATTTCCTGGTGGTCTAGTGTAGTAAACAGGTTAATGTCAGATTTCCTGGTGGTCTAGTGTGGTAAACAGGTTAATGTCAGATTTCCTGGTGGTCTAGTGTGGTAAACAGGTTAATGTCAGATTTCCTGGTGGTCTAGTGTGGTAAACAGGTTAATGTCAGATTTCCTGGTGGTCTAGGGAGTGTGACAAACAAGTTAAGCATCAGGGTAGGGAAGAATAATGGACTACCACAGGTTTCTCTGTGTTTAGGTGGAGCCATATATTTTCACCAGCAAACGTACCACCCCCCGCCCAGCAGGGCAGTGATATACAAGTTTTATAAACTAAACAACCTTCTTAAAATCCAATACTTCACTTCTCTATTATAAAGAAGCCGAGATACAGGATGTGGTTGGTGAAGTTCTCACAGTGTACAAACTGCTGTAGCTGTGCATGCGCCTGTCTGTGCCATGGAGAATACATAGTGACCATCGCTGTACGCTCACTGTACGCTCACTGTACACTCACTGTACACTCACTGTACGCTCACTGTACGCTCACTGTACACTCACTGTACGCTCACTGTACGCTCACCACTTCACTATAAGCTCACCTCTGAATGTTCTCCAATGCACTATAAGCTCACCCAAAGCCATCGTCAGCACCCAGCGCCCCTGGGCAAGTGCCAGGGCCCCAGTATGTGTATGCCCCCAGCATGTGTATGCCCCCAGTATCCCCTAGTATGTATTTGCCCCCAGCGTCCTCTAGTATGTGTATGCCCCCAGCATCCCCCAACATGTGTATGCCCCCAGTGTCCCCCAGTATGTATTTGCCCCCAGCGTCCCCCAGTATGTGTATGCCCTCAGCATGTGTATGCCCGCAGAGTCCCCCAGTATATGTATGCCTCAGTGTTCCCCAGTGCTGCAGGTCCTCCTAGTGTCCCCAGTATGTGTATGTCCCCCACTGGCCCCTGTATGTATATGTCCCCTATTGACTCCAGCGTCCCCCAGTATGTGTATTTCCCTCATGACCCCAGTATGTATATGTCCCCCATTGACCCCAGCGTCCCCCAGTATGTGTATGCCCCAGCGTCCCCCAGTGCTGCAGGTCCTCCCAGCGTTCCCAGTAATGTGTATGTCCCCCACTAGCCCCAGTAACGTGTATGCCACCCCAGTGCTGTATTCCTTCCAGTAATGTGTATGCTCCCCCCGGTTACGAGTATGTCCCCCCAGTAACGTGTATGTCCCTCCAATAACATGTTTGTCCCTACAGTAATGTGTATGTTCTCCCAGTGATGTCTAAGCCCCCAGTCATGTTTATGCCCCCAGCCTCTTCTGTGATGTATATGTATCTGCCAAGTCTCCTGTGATGTATATACCGCAGTGTCAGTGTGCTCTGTTCGCACCATGTCTGTTACGATGATGGCCATCATGCAGTGCCCTGCACAGCCACATGCCCAGTAGGAGCTGGACAGAGACAAGCGGGGAGGTGAGTGAGGCTGCTGTCAGCTTCCCCATATTAATAATATCTCTAATGTGTATGTGTGTTCACTGTGTGCTCACTACTTCACTGCAAGCTCACCGGTGTGTGCTCACTCATCTACTCTAAGCTCACCAGTGTGTGCTCAACTCTTCACTGCAAGCTCACCAGTGTGTGCTCAACTATTCACTCTAAGCTCACTGGTGTGTGCTCACCTCTTCACTGCAAGCTCACCAATGTGTGCTTACTCATTTACTCTAAGCTCTCTGGTGTGTGCTCACCTCTTCACTACAAGCTCACCGGTGTGTGCTCACTTCTTCATTCTAAGTTTACCAGTGTGTGCTCATCTTTTCACTGTATGCTCACCGGTGTGTGCTCATCTATTCACTCTAAGCTCGCTTGTGTGTTCTCACCTCTTCACTCTAAGCTCACCGGTGTGTGCTCACCTCTTCACTACAAGCTCACCGATGTGTGCTCATCTCTTCACTCTAAGCTCACCGGTGTGTGCTCACCTCTTCACTGCAAGCTCACCAATGTGTGCTTACTCATTTACTCTAAGCTCTCTGGTGTGTGCTCACCTCTTCACTACAAGCTCACCGGTGTGTGCTCACTTCTTCATTCTAAGTTTACCAGTGTGTGCTCATCTTTTCACTGTATGCTCACCGGTGTGTGCTCATCTATTCACTCTAAGCTCGCTGGTGTGTGCTCACTTCTTCACTCTAAGCTCACCGGTGTGTGCTCACCTCTTCACTCTAAGCTCACCGGTGTGTGCTCACCTCTTCACTACAAGCTCACCGATGTGTGCTCATCTCTTCACTCTAAGCTTGCTGGTGTGTGCTCACCTCTTCATTCTAAGTTCACCAGTGTGTGCTCAACTTTTCACTGTATGCTCACTGATGTGTGGTCACTTCATCCCTATAAGCTCACCAGTGAGTTTTCAGCTCAATCCTATAAGCTCACTGGTGTGTGCTCATCTCTTCACTGCAAGCTCACTGGTGTGTGCTCATCTCTTCACTCTAAGCTCACCAGTGTGTGCTCACCTCTTCACTGTAAGCTCACTGGTGTGTGCTCACCTCTTCACTGTAAGCTCACCGATGTGTGCTCACCTCTTCACTGTAAGCTCACCAGTGTGTGCTCACCTCTTCACTGTATGCTCACCAGTGTGTGCTCACCTCTTCACTCTAAGCTCACCAGTGTGTGCTCACCTCTTCACTCTAAGCTCACCGATTTGTGCTCACCTCTTCACTGTAAGATCACCATTGTGTGCTCACTTCATCCCTATAAGCACACCGTTGTGTGCTCACTTCATCCCTATAAGCTCACCGGTGTGTGCTCTATACAATTGTCACGTGGCTGTATGCTCACGACTATGCTGTAAGCGAGCGCACCCCTTCCTATCTGCCAGTGTCTGAGAAGCAATAATCCTCTGAGTTCTGGTAAATCGTTAATTGTTCTAGATAATTCTATCTTCTTTCCACTTGAGGCTGAAGAAGCAGAATTCTCATTTTCTAATTTCACGTGAAGGAACGTTAAGCACGTCTGTTCTGCTTTCTTAGTCCACGAAAACCCCCGGAGCAGATGGGACTCCCGATATCTCGTATCACTTCCATCTTGGTAATTTGTCTCTTGAAACCTTTATTTTTCTTTTGTAAGCTCGTCAATCCGCGACCTTCATTTTCCTCTTTTCGATCGTATAAATCGTCACGGCCATCAGTTCGGCTCGTCTTCTAAAGTGGTCCCATGAACCCAAGCTAAATGGACTTTCTGGAACATCTGCTCGCACTTTCCACCATTTTCCTCACCCGCGTGGAGGGTATAAATAAATGATAAGGTGTTTTAATTGTCTGTGCGTTCTTGGCGATGGCGCCGCTCGCTCGTCTGCAGTTTTTAAACAACAAATAAATGGCTTTTTGTGGTGAAGCGTCTCTTGTCGCCCTCTGGAGAGGAGCAATTAACCACTTGCCGTTAGTTACAGATATATTTCTTCCTCTGATGAAGTGCCGACCCCATCTGCTGCATATTACACCGCGCCACTCGTACCACATAGAGCGAGAATGTCATCCAAACATGAGCGATTCTCAGTCACCTCCCGAAACTATGTTGGCGTGGCCAGGACGCCGCCATAGCCCACCCTGTGAGGGAAAGGAAAGTAGTAGGGTGCTGGCCTCAGGGATATTCGTTGTTGAGAAGCTATGGAGGCCAAATTGGGCACCAAAGAGGCCACGGAGGTAAAGTGTCCTCGGAAGGGTATGTAATACCGATGTGCCGATTCAATATCTGGAGACGTCCTCAAAGGTAAACTGAAGTCCTGCGAAATTAAAGGGATTTAATCAGATATTTACAAAATTTGTTGCATTTTTAAAGACATTTTGTAGACCCTTCAAGGGACTACATAGAGCAGGAGAAGTGGCCGTTGGGTTGAGGACCTCAACACAATTTGGCCAAAGTTTGTTATTTATGGATGATCTGAGCCATTAAGTCCTACCTCGTCATAGGAGATTGGGTTGATAGTGACTGCATTTTCATTTCCTTCAAGATACAGGTCCAAAGAAACAAAATCCCAAGACTTTTGGGAAGGTTATAGGCAAAAACTATGGCCAATTCCCTCATAGGTAGGGCAAATTTTGCCCCATTATAATGCTTTGGTGATTGCTTCCTCTTTATAGGGGTCTGACTTGATGGGCTATTCATTTATTTCGGAGGAAAATAGGCCCCCAAACTTTTGTGAAGATTTCAAAATTATTTCTTCCAACCCCCTCGTGGGTGGTACTAATTTTCTTTTATATTACATGCACCTCCCATATGGCTATAATAAAAGTTTTGTTATTTATGGATGATCTGAGCCCTTGAATTCCACCTTGTCATAGGAGATTGGGTTGATGGTCACTGCATTTTCATTTCCTTCAAGATACAGGTCCAAAAGGAAAGAGATCCCATGACTTTTGGGAAGGTTATAGGCAAAAACTATGGCATGTCCAATTCCCTCATCGGTAGGGCAAGTTTTGCCCCATTATAATTCCTTGGTGATTCCTTCATCTTTATAGCAGTCTGGCTTGATGGGCAATGCATTTTTGGGGGGTAAAATAGACTTTTGTTTGGATTTTTCATAAAGTTTTATAATTATTTCTATGGGACTTCTAATCTCCTCATGGGCGGTACCAATTTTCCATTTATTACATATATTTAGTGCTGCACATCCCATATGGCTATAATAAAACTTTTGTTAGTTATGGTTGGTTGCAGCCATTGAGTTCCATGTAATCATTGGAGATTGGGTTGATGGTCATGGTATAATAATTCCTTCAAGGTACAGGTCTGAAAGGAAATAGATCCCAAGACTTTTGGGAAGGTTATAGGCAAAAACTAAAGTATGTCCAATGCCCTCGCAGGTAGGATATTATTACAGATAATAAGAGCCTTTGGGGATTCTTTCCTCTTTATAGGGGTCTGGCTAGATGGGCTATTCATTTATTTCGGAGGAAAATAGGCCCCCAAACTTTTGTGAAAATTTCAAAATTATTTCTTCCAATCCCCTCGTGGGTGGTACCAGTTTTCTTTTATATTACATGCACCTCCCATATGGCTATAATAAAAGTTTTATTTATGGATGATCTGAGCCCTTGAGTTCCACCTTGTCATAGGAGATTGGGTTGATGGTCACTGCATTTTCATTTCCTTCAAGGTACAGGTCCAAGAGGAAAGAGATCCCAAGACTTTTGGGAAGGTTATAGGCAAAATGTATGGCATGTCCAATTTCCTCGTAGGTAGGTCAGGTTTTGCCCCATTATAATTCTTTGGTCATTCCTTCCTCTTTATAGTGCTTTGGCTTTATGGGCTATGCATTTTTTTGAGGAAAATAGACTTTTGTTTGGCTTTTTCATAAAGTTTCATAATTATTTCTATGGGACTTTAATCTCCTCATGGGCGGTACCAATTTTAGTTCATATATTCAGTGCTGCACCTCCCATATGGCTATAATAAAATTTTGTTATTTATGGATGACCGGAGCCATTGAGTTCCTCCTCATCATCGGAAATTGGCTTGATGGTCATGGTATAATAATTCCTTCAAGGTACAGATCTGAGAGGAAATAGATCCCAAACCATTTAGGAAGGTTAAAGGCAAAAACTATGTCCAGTTCCCTTGTGGGCAGGGCACGTTTTTGACCCATTGATTCTTTACAGATAATAAGAGCCTTTGTGGATTCCTTCCTCTTTATAGGGTTTTGGCTTGATGGGCTATGCTTTTATTTTGGGGAAATATTGGCTCCCAAACTTTTGTGAGGGTTTTTTTTTTTTTAATTAGTTCTTCAAATCCCCTTGGGGGTGGTACTATTTAGTCATTTTATTACATGTATTTAGTGATACACCTCCATTATGACTATAATAAAAGTTTTTTTATTTGTGGATGATCAGAGCCACATATCCCAAGACTTTTAGGAAGGTTATAGGCAAAAACTATGACATGTCCAATTCCCTCGTAGGCAGGGCAAGTTTTTTCCCTAATTTTTTACAGATAATAAGAGCCTTTGGGGACTCCTCTCTCTTTATAGGGGTCTGGCTTGATAGGCATTTTTTAGGAGGAAAATAGGCCCCCAAACTCCTGTGAGCATGTGTCATAAGGTTTTATAATTATTTCTGTGGGACTTCCAATCCCCTCATGGGCAGTACCAATTTTCCACTTTATTACATATATTTAGTGTTTACACCTCCCATATGACTATAATAAAAATTTTCTTATTTATGGATGATCGGAGTCATTGAGTTACACCTCATCATAGGAGATTGAGTTGATGGTCACTGCGTTTTCACTCCTTCAAGGTACAGGTCTGAGTGTATATAGACCCAAGACTTTTAGGAAGGTTATAGACAAAAACTATGGCATGTCCAATTCACTTGTGGGCAGGGCAACTTTTTGCCCTATTATGACTATACATACATATAATAGGAGCCTTTGTGGATTTCTCCTTCTTCATAGAACTTTGTCTTGATTGGACATGCATTTTTTTCAGGGGAAAATTGTCCCCTAAACTTTTGTGAGGGTTTTTCAATTATTTTTTAAAGCCCTCATGGGCAGTACCAAGTTTCTATTTTATTACATACATTTAGCGGTGCAGCTCCCATATGGCTATAATAAAAGTTTTGTTTTTTACGGATGATTGGAGCCCTTGTTACGTCACCGCCGGAGTCTGCTCCAGCAACTTCTGCTCCGATCACCAGGCGACGCCGTATTCCTGCCGTGGATGGTGCTGGTGATGGGAGAGGAGTCGATGCCAGCGGCACCGGTGGGCGCAGGCTCCGATCATCCACTGGGCTGGGTTATCTTGGGATCTGCAGTACCGCTGGCTGACTGTGAGTGGCGTGTGTCTTCCAGCTGAAGTTGCCAGCGTTCAGCTACAGCCAATGGGAAGACACCATACCCTTCTTAGTTCCCCTCCTATCTGCTGACCTCTGCCAGAGATAGTTCTGATTTCCTGGCTCCTGGTCTGTCCTATTCTGTTTTGTGATTCCTGTGTGTTGACGTCTGCGTGTTTTCTGACTACCCTTCTGCCTGCTTCTTGTACCTCGCTGCCCGATCTGGATTTGACCTCTGCTACGTTTTCTGGTTACGACCTTGTCTGCCGATTCTGTCCCTGTTCTGCTATTCCTGATTTGACCCTGCCTGACGACTACTCTCATCGGCCTGCATCCTTCCACAGGTAGTGATCTCCAGGGCCCTGTGTAATTCCAAATCCCTGTATAGGGGTTAAAGGGTTTCAGGGTTCTGGGGGTCCTGCTTGGTGAGTGGCTTCCCTCTAGTCTGTCCATTACATCCCACCTGAGTCTGTTGATCCAGGCAGGCGTTACAGCCATTGAGTCCTACCTAATCATAGGAGATTGGGTTGATGGTCATGGTATAAGTTCCTTCAAAGTACAGGTCCAGGAGAAAATATAACCCAAGACTTTTAGAAAGGTTATAGGCAAAAACTATGTCCAATTCCCTTGTGGGCAGAAAAAGTTTTTGACCCATTATGATTATTTACAGGTAATAAGAGCCTTTATGGATTCCTATGGGTCTGGCTTGATGGGCTATGCATTTTTTTCAGGGGAAAACAGGTCCCTCAAAGTTTTATTTGGCTTATTCATAAGATTTTAAAATGATTTCTATTGAACTTTCAGTCCCCTCGTGGGCGGTACCAATTTTCCATTTTATTACATTTATTTAGTGTTGCACCTCCCATATGGCTATACTAAGAGTTGTGTTATTTATGGATGACCAGAGCCATTGAGTTTTACCTCGTCATATTAGATTGGGTTGATGGTCACTGCATTTTCATTTCCTTCAAGGTACAGGTCCAAAAGGAAATAGATCTCAAGACTTTTGGGAAGGTTAAAGGCAAAATCTACAGTATGTCCAATTCCCTCATAGGTAGGGCACATTTTTGCCCCATTATCTATATATATAATTGCCTTATTCTGTCTGTCTGTCTGTCTGTCTGTCTGTCTATCTGTCTGTCTGTCTGTCATGCTCCAAAATTGTGTCCTTACGGTGACACAAAGCTGATTGGCCGCTGGGCTCGCCATGGCCCCGCCCCCCCACACGGATTGGCCGCTCGCCCAGGCTGCGCCCCCACACGGATTGGCCAGCCGCTCGCCCAGGCTCCGCCCCCCCCACAGATTGGCCTCTCGCCCCGGCACCCTGCAGGCATTGGCAATTCGGCCACGCCACGCCCCGCCCCCCTCACGCAATGCACGTTAGCTCTGGCCCCACCCCCTCCCTCCTCCCGCGCATTTCTCGAACTGACACGGCTGTCACGGAGGTGAGTACGGTACTCCCTGCCCACCCCCCCCCCCTCCCCCCCCGCCCCCGCCCCCGCCCCCGCCCCCGCTCGCACAGGACTGGTGTGGATACGTTGCTAACCATGCTCGCATGGTTACAAGCGCTGTCACGGAGGTGAGTACTGTACTCCCTCCCCCCCCCCCTCCCCCCCCGGCCCCCGCTCGCACGGCAGTGGTGGGAGTGGTGTGGATACGTTAGTATCAAGCCCATCAAGGTCCTGCTGCGCCAGAAGATCCACACGCACACACACAAACATACACACACATCAGATCACACTCACACTCACTCTTACACACACCTCACACACACCTCACACACACCTCACATCGCATCCACATACTCACAACATCCTGGGATATCGCTTGCTTCTCGGCGGCGAAAATGTGCTGTTGTGATCTTCCAGGACCTGACGGAGGATCACATGGCCAGAAGCATGTGATATCCCCGGATGTTGTGAGTATCAGCGCGTATGTGCAATATCGTCAGTGTCTGTGTGTGTGAGTGGATGCGATCGGGTGTGTGTGAGTGTATGCGATCGGGTGTGTGTGAGTGGATGCGATCGGGTGTGTGTGAGTGTATGCGATCGGGTGTGTGTGTGAGTGGATGCGATCGGGTGTGTGTGAGTGGATGCGATCGGGTGTGTGTGAGTGTATGCGATCGGGTGTGTGTGAGTGTATGCGATCGGGTGTGTGTGAGTGGATGCGATCGGGTGTGTGTGTGAGTGGATGCGATCGGGTGTGTGTGAGTGTATGCGATCGGGTGTGTGTGAGTGGATGCGATCGGGTGTGTGTGTGAGTTGATGCGATCGGGTGTGTGTGTGAGTGTATGCGATCGGGTGTGTGTGAGTGGATGCGATCGGGTGTGTGTGTGAGTGTATGCGATCGGGTGTGTGTGTGAGTGGATGCGATCGGGTGTGTGTGTGAGTGGATGCGATCGGGTGTGTGTGTGAGTGGATGCGATCGGGTGTGTGTGTGAGTGGATGCGATCGGGTGTGTGTGTGAGTGGATGCGATCGGGTGTGTGTGTGAGTGGATGCGATCGGGTGTGTGTGTGAGTGGATGCGATCGGGTGTGTGTGTGAGTGGATGCGATCGGGTGTGTGAGTGTCGGCAGAGGACCAGGCCGTGCTGGAGGAGGCTGGGAGCAGAGAGGCTGATCATGGGGAAGAGGGGAATGCTGATGCTGAAGGAGGCTGGGATGGGAAGGCTGGGAGGAAGGAGGCTGGGACGAGAGAGGCTGATCCTCAGGAAGGCTGAGGAGGGGAGGCTGATGCTGAGGGAGGCTGGAAGGAGAGAGGCTGAGCAAACGTGCTCCATCCGCCATACTGCGCACTCCCCATCGTGCTGCATCCCCCATGCTGCGCACTCCCAAACGTGGTCCATCCGCCATGCTGCGCACTCCCAAACGTGGTCCATCCGCCATGCTGCGCACTCCCAAACGTGCTCCATCCGCCATACTGCGCACTGGAGCACGTTTGGGAGTGCGCAGCATGGCGGATGGAGCACGTTTGAGAATGCGCAGCATGGCGGATGCAGCACGTTTGAGAGTGCGCAGCATGGCGGATGGAGCACGTTTGGGAGGTGCACACCTCCCCCCAACACACACACACACGCGCACTGCACAACACACACACACTAGGAATCACAAACAACGCCCTACACAGACACCCACACAGACAACGCTGCACACACAAATATACGCACATACTGCACAACACACACATTGCTCAAAACATACCTCCCCCCAAAACACACCACACCCACACAAACCGCACAACACACACACACACACACAACGCTACAGACACACAGCGCTCCACAAACAACGCAACACACGCAACACACATACAACACCGCTCTCACCCCCCGCGACACTCAGAACATGTACAGCGCCCTACACAAACACTTGGTAACTACACACAACAACATCTATATATATATATAACAAAAATCATACATGAACTACACAATACGTAAATTCTAGAATACCCGATGCGTAGAATCGGGCCACCTTCTAGTAAGATAATAAAAGCCTTAGGGGATTCCTTCCTCTTTATAGGGGTCTGGCATGATGGGCTATGCATTTCGTTTGGGAAAAAATAGGTCCCCAAACTTTTGTGAGGGTTTTTCATAGGGTTTTTAAAATTATTTCTTCCAATCCCCTCATGGGCGGTACCAGTTTTCCATTTTAGTGCATATATTTAGTGTTGCACCTCCCATATGGCTATAATAAAAATTTTGTTATATATGGATGAACAGAGCCATTGAGTCCTATTGGGTTGATGGTCACTGCATTATCATTTTCTTTAAGGTACAGGTCCAAAAGGAAATAGAGCCCAAGACGTTTGGCAAGGATACAGGTAAAAACTATGGCATGTCCAATTCCCTTGTGGGCAGGGCAGGTTTCTGTCCTATTATAATTCTTTACAGATTATAAGAGCCCTTGGGGATTTCTCTCTCTTTATAGGGGTCTGGGTTGATGGGCTATGCATTTTTAGGGGGAAAATAGACCCTCAAATTAAATAGATCCCAAAACTCTTGGGCGGGATTAAGTTACCCTTCCAGTTCCTCATGGGCGGGGCCAGTTCTCATTATGAATGTATTTATGATCTCAGTGCTGCATCTTCTGTATTCATACTGTACTGGGAAACATTTAGGGACCAAAACTATAATGTCCCATGGCCCATGATGCAACGCAACAAGCATATACATATTCATATACGGATATATGTGATCGTGGTGATGTCATCTTACCGTAGAAGCAGCTTTTGGTGCTGGGATCATGTCCATTGCAGTAAGGTTCTGGAGGCCTCCAAAATTGCCAAGCTTTTCATATTTCCGCCACTTAGCGCGCCGGTTCTGAAACCAAATCTTAAGAAATAAAATATATCATTTTTAAATAAAAAATGCTTTGTTACTTTTCTAAAGCTACAATCCTCCTTTTTAATCTAATTCTGCCCCTAATTAAAAAACATGGAGACCTGCATGTACACGGCATTGGATTATGTGCAATATTGGACATGTCCGAGTGCATTACAGAGCCAGAATATTGGTAGTCGTAGTTAGGAATGATCTTTATTAATTCATTAATAGATAGGAGATATAGATATTTTCCACCAATGAGCTCAGTGCTGTGGGACACACATGCTGAGTCTGTGACAAGCTTTCTGACTGCTTGTCAGACACTTAGTATAGCTGGTAAGTCTGTTTCCTCAGGACTGGAGAAGCAAGAAGGGTAGATATTGTCAGCTGCCAGAAGGGGAAGGAGACTGATTCTGTCAGCTACCAGAGGGAGAAGGAGACTGATTCTTTCAGCTGCCAGAGGGAGAAGGATACTGATTCTGACAGGTGCAAGAGGGAGAAAGAGACTGATTTTGTCAACTACCAGAGGAAGAAGGAGACTGATTCTTTCATCTGCCAGAGGGAGAAGGAGACTGATTCTGTCAACTGCAAGTGGGAGAAGGGGACTGATTCTGTCAACTGCAAGTGGGAGAAGGAGACTGAGTCTGTCAGCTGCTAGAGGGAGAAGGATACTGATTCTGACATGTGCAAGAGGGAGAAAGAGACTGATTCTGTCAACTACCAGAGGGAGAAGGAGACTGATTTTTTTTAGCTGCCAGAGGAAGAAGACTGATTCTGAAAGCTGCCAAAGGGAGAAGAAGACTGATTCTGACAGCTGCCAGAGGGAGAAGGAGACTGATTCTGTCAACTGCCAGAAGGAGAAGGAGACTGATTCTGTCAGCTACCAGAGGGAGAAAGATACTGATTCTGTCAGCTGCCAGAGGGAGGAGACTGATACTACCTGCCAGAGGGAGAAGGAGACTGATTTTGTCAGCTGGCAGAGGGGGGAGGAGACTGATTATGATTTGAAACGTCATCAAGAGGGATACATAGTATGGAGGACACCTGCTGAATACCCTGTCTCCCTAGCAGTGTTCCCAAATAAAATCATTAAGGTACCTGAACTCGTGTTTCAGGCAGTTTAATTCTTGCGGCCAGCTTGTCTCTTGTCTGAACATCAGGGTAATGTGTCACATGGAAGATCCTCTCTAGCTCCTGGAGCTGCTCCACGGTAAATGTGGTCCTGATCCGTCTTTTATTCTTGCATTCACCTTGATAACAAGCATAATTCAAATGTAACTCCAGGACAGACACATGCACACGTCTGGAATAGGAAATCACAGCAGCACAGAGTATTTCAGGAGTGAAGAATAAGGAACAACACAGATAGTATAATATAGTGATGAACTATTGTGATATATACACGATAGTTACTTACTGTGTGGGCTGACCGGCATAGAGTCACTCATCTCATCATCACCGTCCTGATGGGAAAAGTCTTCACAACTGATGTCTGAATGAAAATCTGAACCTAAATAACAAGAGAAATATTAACAGCATTAACAAAAATCCTACATATAAAATTACTCTTCACAGTATTTATATTCTTGTACATAGGGAGCAGTATTATAGTAGTTATATTCTTGTACATAGGGGCAGTATTATAGTAGTTATATTCTTGTACATAGGAGCAGTATTATAGTAGTTATATTCTTGTACATAGGGGCAGTATTATAGTAGTTATATTCTTGTACATAGGGGCAGTATAATAGTAGTTATATTCTTGTACATAGGAGCAGTATTATAGTAGTTATATTCTTGTACATAGGAGCAGTATTATAGTAGTTATATTCTTGCACATAGAAGGCAGTATTATAGTAGTTATATTCTTGTACATAGGGGGCAGTATTATAGTAGTTATATTCTTGTATATAGGGGCAGTATTATAGTAGTTATATTCTTGTACATAGGAGCAGTATTATAGTAGTTATATTCTTGTACATAGGGGGCAGTATTATAGTAGTTATATTCTTGTACATAGGGGGCATTATTATAGTAGTTATATTCTTGTACATAGAGGACATTATTATAGTAGTTATATTCTTGTACATAGGAGCAGTATTATAGTAGTTATATTCTTGCACATAGAAGGCAGTATTATAGTAGTTATATTCTTGTACATAGGGGGCAGTATTATAGTAGTTATATTCTTGTATATAGGGGCAGTATTATAGTAGTTATATTCTTGTACATAGGAGCAGTATTATAGTAGTTATATTCTTGTACATAGGAGCAGTATTATAGTAGTTATATTCTTGTATATAGGGGGCAGTATTATAGTAGTTATATTCTTGTACATAGAGGGCATTATTATAGTAGTTATATTCTTGTACATAGGAGCAGTATTATAGTAGTTATATTCTTGTATATAGGGGGCAGTATTATAGTAGTTATATTCTTGTACATAGGGGGCAGTATTATAGTAGTTATATTCTTGTACATAGAGGGCATTATTATAGTAGTTATATTCTTGTACATAGGAGCAGTATTATAGTAGTTATATTCTTGTACATAGGGGGCAGTATTATAGTAGTTATATTCTTGTACATAGGGGGCAGTATTATAGTAGTTATATTCTTGTACATAGAGGGCAGTATTATAGTAGTTATATTCTTGTACATAGGAGCAGTATTATAGTAGTTATATTCTTGTACATAGGGGGCAGTATTATAGTAGTTATATTCTTGTACATAGGGGGCAGTATTATAGTAGTTATATTTTTGTACATAGGGGGCAGTATTATAGGAGTTATATTCTTGTACATAGGGAGCAGTATTATAGTAGTTATGTTCTTGTACATAGGGTGCAGTATTATAATAGTTATGTTCTTGTACATAGGGAGCAGTATTATAGTAGTTATGTTCTTGTACATAGGGTGCAGTATTATAGTAGTTATGCTCTTGTACATAGGAGCAGTATTATAGAATTTATATTCTTGTACATAGGGGGCAGTATTATAGAATTTATATTCTTGTACATAGGGACAGTATTATAGGAGTTATATTCTTGTACATAGGGGCAGTATTATAGTAGTTATGTTCTTGTACATAGGAGCAGTATTATAGTAGTTATATTCTTGTACATAGGGGCAGTATTATAGTAGTTATATTCTTGTACATAGGGGGCAGTATTATAGTAGTTATATTCTTGTACATAGGAGCAGTATTATAGTAGTTATATTCTTGTACATAGGAGCAGTATTATAGTAGTTATATTCTTGCACATAGAAGGCAGTATTATAGTAGTTATATTCTTGTACATAGGGGGCAGTATTATAGTAGTTATATTCTTGTATATAGGGGCAGTATTATAGTAGTTATATTCTTGTACATAGGAGCAGTATTATAGTAGTTATATTCTTGTACATAGGAGCAGTATTATAGTAGTTATATTCTTGCACATAGAAGGCAGTATTATAGTAGTTATATTCTTGTACATAGGGGGCAGTATTATAGTAGTTATATTCTTGTATATAGGGGCAGTATTATAGTAGTTATATTCTTGTACATAGGAGCAGTATTATAGTAGTTATATTCTTGTACATAGGGGGCATTATTATAGTAGTTATATTCTTGTACATAGAGGACATTATTATAGTAGTTATATTCTTGTACATAGGAGCAGTATTATAGTAGTTATATTCTTGCACATAGAAGGCAGTATTATAGTAGTTATATTCTTGTACATAGGGGGCAGTATTATAGTAGTTATATTCTTGTATATAGGGGCAGTATTATAGTAGTTATATTCTTGTACATAGGAGCAGTATTATAGTAGTTATATTCTTGTACATAGGAGCAGTATTATAGTAGTTATATTCTTGTATATAGGGGGCAGTATTATAGTAGTTATATTCTTGTACATAGAGGGCATTATTATAGTAGTTATATTCTTGTACATAGGAGCAGTATTATAGTAGTTATATTCTTGTATATAGGGGGCAGTATTATAGTAGTTATATTCTTGTACATAGGGGGCAGTATTATAGTAGTTATATTCTTGTACATAGAGGGCATTATTATAGTAGTTATATTCTTGTACATAGGAGCAGTATTATAGTAGTTATATTCTTGTACATAGGGGGCAGTATTATAGTAGTTATATTCTTGTACATAGGGGGCAGTATTATAGTAGTTATATTCTTGTACATAGAGGGCAGTATTATAGTAGTTATATTCTTGTACATAGGAGCAGTATTATAGTAGTTATATTCTTGTACATAGGGGGCAGTATTATAGTAGTTATATTCTTGTACATAGGGGGCAGTATTATAGTAGTTATATTTTTGTACATAGGGGGCAGTATTATAGGAGTTATATTCTTGTACATAGGGAGCAGTATTATAGTAGTTATGTTCTTGTACATAGGGTGCAGTATTATAGTAGTTATGTTCTTGTACATAGGGAGCAGTATTATAGTAGTTATGTTCTTGTACATAGGGTGCAGTATTATAGTAGTTATGCTCTTGTACATAGGAGCAGTATTATAGAATTTATATTCTTGTACATAGGGGGCAGTATTATAGAATTTATATTCTTGTACATAGGGACAGTATTATAGGAGTTATATTCTTGTACATAGGGGCAGTATTATAGTAGTTATGTTCTTGTACATAGGAGCAGTATTATAGTAGTTATATTCTTGTACATAGGGGCAGTATTATAGTAGTTATATTCTTGTACATAGGGGGCAGTATTATAGTAGTTATATTCTTGTACATAGGAGCAGTATTATAGTAGTTATATTCTTGTACATAGGGGCAGTATTATAGTAGTTATATTCTTGTACATAGGGGCAGTATTATAGTAGTTATGCTCTTGTACATAGGGGCAGTATTATAGTAGTTATATTCTTGTACATAGGGGCAGTATTATAGTAGTTATATTCTTGTACATAGGGAGCAGTATTATAGTAGTTATATTCTTGTATATAGGGGCAGTATTATAGTTTTTATATTCTTGTACATAGGGGGCAGTATTATAGTAGTTATATTCTTGTACATAGGGACAGTATTATAGTAGTTATATTCTTGTACATAGAGGCAGTATTATAGTAGTTATATTCTTGTACATAGGAGCAGTATTATAGTAGTTATATTCTTGTACATAGGGGCAGTATTATAGTAGTTATATTCTTGTACATAGGAGCAGTATTATAGTAGTTATATTCTTGTACATAGGAGCAGTATTATAGTAATTTTCTTGTATGATGAGGTGCAGGTGTATAGTAGCACTTTACCTTCTCCTCCATAGGGCTCAGTACTGAATATTACCGCACTATACTGTATAATTGACACCAGAAGGATTTGCGTTCCCATCACATATTTCTCTTTTGCATATTAATATAATGATAAATCTTCGGATATACGGCGGTGAAGGGGGGGTGAGAGGCAGCAGTGTGATGAGCGCAGACAGTGATCACTCTGCGGCCGGTGTCGGCGTTCTGCATAAATCGCTTATAGTGGAAATGTAAGAGTGTAATAGACGCCATTAATTCTCCGGATTCTTCTTTTCTCTTCTTTACTAAATTATGGGTAAAGTTTTCTGGAAACTTCTGTGATGTTCCCTTATCAGGATTGGCCCTGCACAGACGGGGTCACACTCGCCCCAATGCCCAATTTACCCCCCGGACGCCCGTTTAATAATAAATATAATTATGAGAAATGCAGAGAATTGCTGATAAATCTCTTTATACGGCGCAGTGCAGATTATGCTCCATTACTGATGGGATTTACCGCGGCTTTCAGCCTCTCACTGAGCGGAAAATGGGAACGTGACGATCGCCCTGTGAAGGTGTAAATGGGGTCAACAGAAAAGTTTTGTTAAAGGACAACGAGCGTGAAGAATCGCATCACACAGTGCGGAGGGAACGGTGACACCGCGAGGCAACGGCGGAGAGAAAAAATACCCATCCAAAGGAAGATCAGCTCACTCCTGTCCTGAAATACTCTGTGCTGCTGGGGGAACTGTATGCAGTGGTATTATCTGGGCTCTATGTGGCAGTATTATGTGGGCTGCATATTGCTATATCATATAGGCTCTTATTAACAGTATTTGGATATTACTTATCACACTATATGGCGGTAATAGTGAGTTGTATATGGCAGTATGATGTTGGCACTATATGGTTGCATTTTTGAGCAGTATATGGTAGCATGTTGGCTGTGTACAGTAGGATTATCTTGGCACTATTTAATTATATGATGTGACTTGTATATGGCAGTATTATTGTGACACTATATGGCGATATTATATCAGCTCCATATGGCAGTATTATGTTGGCATTATATGGCAGTATTATGTTATTATATCAGCTGTATATGACAGTATTATGTTACCACTATATGATGATATTATATTATTAAATCCACTGTATATGGCAGTATTATGTTGGTACTATATGGTGGTATTTTATTATATCAATTCTATATAGCAGTATTATGTTGGCACTATATGTTGATATTATATTATTATATCAGCTGTATATGGCAGTATTATGTTGGCTCTATATGTTGATATTATCTTATTATATCAGCTGTATATGACAGTATTATGTTAGCACTATATGATGATATTATATTATTATATCCACTGTATATGGCAGGATTATGTTGGTACTATATGGTGGTATTTTATTATATCAATTCTATATA